>NW_020174434.1:2274007-2300897 GCF_003031525.2 Neophocaena asiaeorientalis asiaeorientalis | reverse complement strand
GTGCCCCCCGCCCCTCCCAACAAGTCTGCCGGCATCAGGCACTCTCATGGGGGCCAGGGAGGTCCTCGGGCCCTGTGAGGCCACATCCAGTCCCGCGTGTCCCCCTCCAGGCCAACAACAATGCGGCCGTGTGCCTGCTCTACCTGGGCCGACTCAAGGACTCGCTGCGGCAGCTGGAGGCCATGACCCAGCAGGACCCGCGGCACTGCCTGCACGAGAGCGCACTCTTCAACCTGACCACCATGTACGAGCTGGAGTCGTCCCGGAGTCTGCAGAAGAAGCAGGCTCTGCTCGAGGCCGTGGCCAGCAAGGAGGGGGACTGCTTCAACACACAGTGCCTCAAGCTGGCCTAGTTCCCGCCTGACGCCCGAGCCGACAAGCCCCCGCCCTGGCGTCTGCGAGCCGGCCTTCTCCATCCAGCCGAGGCCCAGGCCGCTCCGGCCGTTTGCACATGCGGGGTGAACGTAACCCAAGGGAGGGAGGGGGTCCAGGGCGCCTCGGCCCCTCCTGTGCATTCCTGGAAGCTGACCTGCTTCGTGTACTAAGCTGAGCCACGTAACACAAACCGTTCTCGCTCCGAGCCTGAATGTTCTAGAGGATTCACAGATAGATAGATAAGGGGGAAGAGAGACCATTCGTCCCCGCCGGCGTCCCAAAGCGAACCGCGTCCACTCAGCTCCTTTCCCAGCCCGTGCTGGTCACCTCGGGCGGCCTGGTGAAGGGTGAACGAACCCGTCCTTCCTCCTCCTGCATTTGTACATCAGCGGGAGCGGGGGCGGGGACGCCTGGGGGTGGGTTCCGGAGAACTCGGGGGCCCTACTGCACAGAACGAGGGCGGGCCTCACAGCGCGGACACTGTCCTCTCAGGTCTGAGGGTCAGGGCGTCTGCGGTCCTGTTTACACGGTCACTCCTGCTTTTATGAGTGCTTCTTCACTAAAGAACTCTGGCCAGGGTCCTTTAAATATCCAGCTGTGCTAATACCCTTTAAAACGGAACTCACTTTCAACGCTCTGGGATAAGCACCATTGCACAGAGCAAAGCGAAGCTGTATTTCTGGTCGTTTTTGTAATAAAGTAAAAACACAAGTGCAGCATCTACTGGGCAGATGGTCCCAATGCAATTGTTGAAGTACAGCTTCATTACACATTAAAATAGGAGAAAAAGATGAGACCACCAAGAGGACTGTGGGATGCCAAGGAGGTTCTAAAATCGTCTCTTTTCAAGAAGGAAAATCAGAACAACTTATGTTTCAAAAGCCCCAAAATACGCCATTTTAATTTCTTCACCTTGAGGGTTTTCCTTCAAATCTGGCGGCGGGTGCAGGGGGGGAGGTGCTGGTATACCAGGCTCGGCCTCCACCTTGAACCTGCACGGGGCGGGAGGCGTCCGCTCGGATCCTCTCGGATTCCGGAACCGTCCTCCCGGGTCCGCTGTGTACAGAGCGGGTAACACTGCACAGGCTCCTGGGGGTGGAGGCCAAGCCAGTCAGAAACCGGACTCCAGGTTGCCCAGTAAATAAGTATTTGCATCCTGGACGCACCCTCCCCGACCCCCATTCCCTCTGGGGGCGTCGAGACAGGCAGGGCAAGCACTAAACCCCTGCCGTCTGGGGCTCGCTGGGGCTCCGCCCGTTTGCAGATCCTCAGAGGCAGCGAGGGAAGCGTGCCCCGGGTGTCTGTAAGGTCTGGGGTAACAGCTGTACCTTATCTAGTTCGCACTCCGTTTTCCCTCCGCCCATCACAGACTCCTGGGAAGCGCCCAGAAAGCTCTTCCTGCACAGGCTCCCCAAAACTCACAGTTTGAAGCCCTCACCCCAGCGTGACCGTCTGTGGAGACGGGCCTTCGAGGAGGTGACACAGGTGAGGTGAAGTCACAGGGTGGGGAGGAGGGGCCACGTGCGGACTCGGCCATGGAGCGAGGCCTGGGAGCGGCCAGCCCTGTGGCACCTGGAGCTCGGACCTCCAGGCCCCAGAGCCGCTGTTGGTGGCATCTGTCACAGCAGCTGAGCTGGCAAGACACCCACTCCCCTCCCTGCGGTCCCTGCGCCAACGCTGTGGGCAGCCCGCGGGGGGAGCAGGGCCCCTGCCACCGCGTGCCTCCACACTTCCATGACCTGTGTCCTGGACGGCCCCGGTAGGCCTGTCCGCTGTGGCACCCTCGGGCCTGGGACGGCGCCTGCAGCCAGTGAGCCCAGGAGTGACTGAGCCAGCACGAGCCAGTCTGAGCCAGTCCGAGACGGGGCCAGCCCCCCCCACCCCCAGCCAAATGCTCACCAGGCGGGAGACCTGACAGTCCATGAACCTCGTCGGGATGCACACCCAGACCTGGCTTGTAGGAGCAGAAAGAGATGAGCTTTTCTGGAAAAGAAGTTTGCAACTGAGTCAAAATTTTACAGTAGGGGAGTGGTTTCACTAATTGCCCCATATTCCTAAGACGCGTTTATGCAAGACCATGCATGTTTAAAAAGTGAATGACATGGAAAAGTACTCAAAAGAAATGTATATTTACGTAATACGTGCATGTTAACGGAAGGGACTGAAAAGTAATACTAGATGTTAGATCACAGTCACAGCAAAAGGATGAGCACAAGGGCATTTTTATTTGCCCTTCTGTGACTCAACCTCACATTTTCCCACATTGCGTGTGTGTGTGTGTGTTGTTTCTATAACCAGAAGGGAAAAAAATCATCAAAATTGGTAAATGTTTTGCCTTTAAAAAATAAAAATCGATTTAAAAATTATAGTGTGACATGCTCTATAATTGTATATACAGCGATTGAAAGGAATGGTCTGGACAAGTATTCACATGGACATATCCCAAACCTGCTCAAATAATCAGCATTAGGATTGTATATACCATGAAATGCCATTTACTTTTAAAATACAAACATTGTTTGTAGGTACACGTCTGCCGAACTGGAGAAAAACAGGTGCAGGAACCACGTGGCTCAGTGAGTGTCCCAGGGGAGCGAGGAAGGGGCTGGGGGATGGTCCTGGGAGACTCACCGGTGTCTGCAGAGCGCCAGTCCTTTTTTTAGAATGGTGGTTTTTTAATGTCACCCTTTATGCGTTCTCTCGATTTCTGGAAATACAAAGTCATTGACGCCTGGTTGCAGACGGTTCCCACTGCTGCCACGGAAGGCCAGCCGGCCCCTGCGGGTCGGGTGTCACGACACTGGGACACTCAGACAACCTCGTCATCCTGGGGCCTCTGGCCCACGGGGAACAGCGCTAGTGCCCTGGGAGGGGCGAGGCCTGGCCTGGTGGTGGGAGGTGGGAGCCGCAGTGCAGGGCTTTCCAGGCTCCACAACCCTCAGGGCCCGGGGAGGAGAGAGCACACAGGAGCGAGGGGAGCAGAGCGAGGAGGGTCGCTTCACCAACAGCTTTGGCGGGGGCGCTGATGCCGCTGGACCGCAGGCACCCAAGACCCACGGCCCACAACAAGGGTGTGCGGCACCCTTCGCGATCACGGAAAGCAAAGCCAAACCAAAAACCGGGACACAGCGTTAAGTGTCCCCCCGTCCGGAATACAAATACTTCAATCCATACCGTATACCCAAGAGCCGCAGAGAAAACGTCAGTCATTCCTTCCACGTGCTGACGCTAACAAGATGTGCTGTTCAGGAAAGCAGTCTCGCACCCAGCAGTGCTGGGGCCACGCCCCAGGTCTACAGTGCATTTTCCAGGGGCGTGGCTGGGGCCCATCGGGGGACGGGGGGCTTCACACGCTGCCTCGGAATTGTCAGGTTAGCGACGCGTGTGTTCACTGTGACACTCGCCTGCACGCGCACTTGCACGCACGCGCACACAGGACAGGCTGTGCGCTATGATTCCCTCACGTAGACCTGTGGAGCCCGGGACGGTCCCTCCGTCCACTCGCCCTGGACCCCACGCAGCGCACGCTGCCAGCTGCGCGTGAGGACCTGGCCCGGCCGGCACGGAGCTGGGCTGCGACCCCGAGACCCCGGCCGCCACCTGGGGGAGAGGGCCGCTCATTCATCGAGGTCAGCTGGGCCACCAGCGCTGTGATTCGGTGCAGCTTCCACGGCCTTGGGTCCCCTCGCCTCATCCTCACGGCCAACCCCAGTCACTCCCAACAGCGGGGCATCTGGCGGGTGCTGGGCAAGGTGGGAGAAGGCGCGGGAGAGACTCACTTCAGCCAGGAAGACGACGGAACAGCCCACGGAGGACGCCCCCTCGAGGGGGCGCCGATGTGGCCAGCAGACAACACGGGCGCCCAGGGTGACTGCGATGCCAGGTGGCCACATGCGGCCAGACAGCAGGGTGGACTCCGGCCACCAGTCAGGAGCCTTCAACTAAGGATCCCTCCGGGAGGACGTGACCCGGGTGCACCCATGCGGGGGGGGGGCCGGGGACCAGCGGAGCCAGGGGACAGCGACGGGGGCACCGACAGACACGTTCCTGGGGCAGGACCGGCAGGGCCGGCGGCGACGGGGAAGGGTTCTGGTTTCAGAGACGGGCGCCGTCCACCAGGACGACAACCTGGGACACCTGCGAGCAGTGGGGACGGTGCCCAGGGCTCCATCCTGGCCCACAGGTGTGCCGGGTCCTCCCCACACCCAGCACCGGGGAGACGCCGGCCTGGGGCCAGCCCTTGCTCACCGCCTGCACGACCGTGGGTGGAAAGCTGAACCCTCCCAGCCCCGGGGTCTCATCTGAAAGACTGGGTTAGTTTCCCGAAGCTGCCGCAGCAAATCACCACGGACGGGGTAGCTGGACACCACCCGTGTCCCCCATCTCACATGCAGGCCAGCGGTGCACACCCCAGGCGTCTGTGAGCCCGGCTCCTCTGGGGGCTCCGGCTGCAGCCCACTCCTCGGTCCTCAGGGGTCCTCACACGTCTGCCTCCGTGGCTGCTCTTCTTGTAAGGGCCCCAGGCCTCGGTACAGGGCCCGCCCTCACCCAGGAGGACCTCACCGAGAGCCCTGTCCAATCACATCTGCAAAGGCCCTATTTCCAAATAAAGTCACGCTCTGAGCTCCCAGCTGACGTGAATTTTCGGTGGTTAGTATCCAGCCCGCGACCCCTGCTGGGAGCACTCTCAGGAGGATTAAAGCGGATTTGTTAGATACCCGGGAACAAACCACCTGCCGTGCTTCTGGGTCCGCGCGGGCAGCCCCTCTGCCTTACACCCTCTACAGCCCCCAGGGAGTGTGCCCCCTCCGTGCCCCGCAGGGGCCATCGATAACGTCGGGGCACCCCACGTCCTGCCTCACCAGACAGCCATCAGGGTTAATTAACGATGGGGCGGGCCCGGAAACATGGGTGCAAAAGCAAATCGCATTGATTTCATTGTATCCTTTGCTGGGTTCCTGTATCACTCAGATGAGATCCCCTTCGGGTTTTAGAACTGGGGATTTCTTGGAAGCGTTTGTGCAAAACAAACACAAGCATCTTAAACCAGGAAAATAAAAGGCATTAAAATACAGTAACAAGACGGAGACAAAGGAGGGCGTCTGAGCGGAGCGCTTCTTTCCTTGGAAAAGCAGACCTCATTCCACAACAGGTCGCTGTGCACACGGGCCCAGGGTGCTGAGCTGCAGGACGAGCCAGCCCCAGACCCACCGACCTGGGTGCCCTCCTCCCATCAGGACCCTGGCCGCTACCGCATTTCAGAGGGTGCTTTGAAAAATAACGACTTCCTAAGGCAGAGACCTGAGAACACCTGGGAACTCAGAGAAGCAGCACCTGCTCCCTGGGAAGCTGCCTAAGGTTCTCCCGATGCAGCAGGGCGCGGCTACGCCAACAAGCAGCCCCGGTCCCCCAGGCTCCTCCCCTGCCTCCAGAAGGGCCCCTCCCGCCCCAGGGCCCCCAAGCACACGGGGAGGATGCACGCTGGGAGCTTGCAGCACCCTTGTCCGGGGCTGGGGTGCGCGCGCGCCCACGCTCAAACATCTTTGGAGTCAGATTTCCCATCTTCGTCAGCAGGATTAGGGCTGTGCGATTCAGTCCCGGTGCTGAGCTGCCTGGCGGCCTCGGCAGCCAGGGGAGCCCCCTTGGTCAGCGGAGGGCTCTCCACCGCTCCTGGATGTGGGAGGCCGGTGTTCTGCGCCAACACGAGGAGCCTGACTTCATTTTCCAAGGGAAAGCTCTAGAGCTTCCGCTGTCAGTGCGCCGTGGACCGGGCGGCCGCAGTGGGGTGGCGTCAGGAGGGGCCCACGAGGGGTCGGTGCCGCAGACCCCAGGGCTGGCTCTCCCTCTGCGCCAGGAAGGGGCCCCCCAGAACCCGACCTGCCGGCTCCTGGTCTGCAGCCCCAGAGCTGCGGTTCCCTGCGGCAAGGCCTGCGGCAGCCCTCACTTCTGAGGAGCTGCAACCCGCAAAGTAAGCGTGAACCCTGCTCTGATCCGCCTCCAGGGGCTGCTGCCCTCGCCCGTGGGCCGCCGGAGAGGTGTGTTAGAGCCCAGGGAGACGGGCTCCTTCTTCAAGCGACATAGGCCGCGGTTCTTCGCCCTGGCGTGGAGCCCGAGCAGCTCTGCCCCACATCCGGGAACGGCGCGGCTCCTTCCGCACGTGGGAGACGCCCGCCGCCTCTCCTCTGAGCTCCCGACCCAGAACGCCAGCCCCGGGAAGCGTGCGGCGGGAGCTGGGCAGAGACTCACCCCTCCCGGGCAGTGGGCTGCGAGCAGCGAGGCCCCAAACCCGTCTGCACCGAGTTCCCCGGCAGGGCCGACCTGCGGGACTGAGGGTCTGGCACCTGCCCGTCACCCGGATGCACTCCCGCCAGCCCTGCGAGGCCTGAGCTCCAGGGAGCAGCACAGGATCGGGGTCCCCGGTGGGACGAGGCCCATCACCTGGGCTAAGCCTCGTTAGCAGCAGGCGTCAGCCCTCCCCTCAGCACCTGCCCACCAGCCTCCACGTGACCCCCCGCCAGCCGCGGGCACCACCTCCTCCTGCCCTGCTCGCGTGTCTGAGCTGCGGCTCTGCCTGCAGGGTCGGGGGGCTCTGCCTGCAGGGACGGGGGGGGCTCTGCCCGCAGGGGGCGGGGCTCTGCCTGCAGGGGGCGGGGCTCTGCTCCTGACTTCCGGCCAATCAGCCCGCACCACCACCTGCTGCGGCTGGGCACCGCCCCCGCACGCGTTCCTACCAGTCACCCCATCAGTACCTCCTTAAAGAGACTGACTCCACCTCCACTCAGGATGACTCCTCCCAAGGAAACTGAAAAGCCGTCTGGGGCTTACCAACAATTTGGTCCAAACGAACGCTTCCTCGCAGTTCACTAAGGACTGCCACCAGCTTCCGGGTGTGAACGTCTGGTTTTCCTGAACCTGGTGGGAACCGGAGGGTGGGGGGTGAGAGGCGGCCGGTGAGCAGCCCCCGTAGGGGCGTCGGCCGAGTGGCAGGGAAGCCACACTAGACAGACAGGAGGCTGCACCCGGGCTTCGCACATGCGACTGCCTCGTCCTGGCAAGATCGGCATCCGACACTTCCATATTTTAAAGCGCTGCTTTGGTGCAAGAATTCAATCTAGCAGCCGTGTTTTCTCAACCAAAACTTAGGACACGGGGCCCGGGGACAAGACACGAGAAACAGGGACCCAGAAAGCAAACCGAGAGAGACGTGGGATGGCCGCGCCCCAAGCCCCCCGCAGCCCTTCCTGCTTCACCCCGGTTCCAGTCCTGACGAGACCACCACACTTCCCTTCTGCTAGAGACCGACTTAGGAGTCTTAATGTTGAGAGTTCAGACGAGTAGCTTACTGTGTTCTTTGTAGACAAATTATCAACCATATATGGACAAAACTAAACACGTAACCAGTAATCTATAATTTTACTATCCAGAGAAAGCTACTGAGAAGATTTCTCTGTGTGTAATGTATGTATATTGTTACCGAAAGGAGACTGCATTTCTTCTCTCAATAGATTATAAATAGCTTACATTTCAAAACGTATACAGTAATATCATTGGTACGTGAGTGAACACAGATGAAAGTAAATACAGGGAAATTCGCTGTAATATACTTACAACTTCTCTGTGGGTGTGGACAGAACGAGTAGATGAGAACTCTTATCTGAAAGGCAGAAACAGCTGAACGCCCGCAGCGTTCTACCTGCTTCTAATTAGCGACAGTCAGTGCAGCACCAGGCCGGGAGGCTATCTGCAGCAGGGGCGAGGGCTGCCCTGCTCACCCACCACCCTTCCTTCTGGATAAACGTCAGAGACGATGGGGCCGTGCCCACTCAGGACACACGGACGAAGCACACAGAGCGGAACACCCTAGGAAGGCAGGAGCCTTAAAGGCTGGATTTCAAGCAGGGAAAGTACCGAGCAGCTAAAACGTCAGTTTGCTACATGTTTAATCTGGATCAAGGCAGGACAAGGTTGGTTGTTTCCTGGCTCGGCCACGCCTGCCTCTGGACGGAAACCACGGCACGGGCCCAAACCGGGCTGTCTCCTCACACAGTCGGGGTGCACAGCAGACACCCTCAGTAGGAACGAGGGGAAAGCGGGCATTGCTTTAAAGTGCCGACACGTGAACCAGTGTGAAGCTACACCCAAGGGCAATCAATTCACGTTCTGGCTCATCACATCCCAGCTGTACGCCGCCCTCCAGTAAGTGCTACATGCCTTTCAAGAGAGGACACGTTTGTAAAATAACACACGTGGAGTCGTGTCTTACTCAACGAGCGGGTGCACCTGGCTCCAGACGGACAGCTCAGCTCACAGCCGTGTGCTCCTGGGAGACCCCGACGTTGCGTCCTGACGACTGTGAACGCACGAAGGACCGTGCTCTCTAGCGCTGTGCCAGGCCTGCAGAAGGAGCTGCCCTTGCTCCAGGGCGTCCCTGGAGCCCCATCAAGGGAAGAACGAGGACAGCAGCACGCGAGGCCCTGGGGGGCTGGTGGTGTTATCATCGTGCTGCCAGCGCACACGTTAACCCTAAAATTCAGAATTTCCTCTGTGCCGTGGACACACGCCCCCAAGAACAATGTGGAAGTGATGACAGATCACCTTTTTTTTTTTTTTAATTTGGCCGCACTGCACGGCATGTGGGATCTTAGTTCCCAGTTCGATCTTAGACCAGACCAGGGATCGAACCCGTGTCCCCTGCATTGGGAGTGCAGAGTCTTAACCACTGGACCACCAGGGAAGTCCCGACAGATCACTTTTAACATAAAGATTTTTAATCCAGTTTAAAAGAAATACTTAAAGCAAACTGCCCTTCAAATATGAGGTTAATTTAGGGTTTTTCTATGATTATAACGAATTAGGTATAATTGTATCTCAGAATTGTTAACTAAAAAGAAAGGTACAAGTTTTTCTGTTAAAATTCAAAGGCTTGATTGTAAAAGAGATTTACTGTAGGGAGTTTAACCTAGAAATCTCACCTGGAACGAGTAATAACCCAGATAAAATAAAAATTAATTATACACACATACAATCCCACAAAGGATCTAACCGGGATGATTCTAAGGAACCACATGTACCAGAATATAAGGTAACTCCAAGACACAAGCATAACATTAAGGCAGCTACTTTATCTTGAACAAAAACGTGGCATAATCAAACGAGGGTCCCCCTAACACGCCAGCTCGCCCCCCATGGCACCCCCTACCCAGCTTCCCCCGTGTTTTGGGAGAAAAGCGTCTTCTCTCTGCTCACTCCTGTCATCCACTGTCACTCCTTCGCACAGGGCAGGCGTGGCCTCGCCTGGTATCTGCTTAAAGTCCAAGAATCGGGTCCAGATGGGGCAGCTAAGTAGCTGCGTTTGGGGCGCTGAAACTCACTGGGTCACAGCTGAAGGCATGAGCTGACACAGGGCCACTGACCACTGATCCTGAATCAGAGAAAATGAGCGGATTTGCCCAGATCTCCACAGGTGCTTCCACGTACAAACTGGTTCTACAGCTGCTCCCATTAAAACGTATTCTGATCCAACAGCCTTGCAGAGGAAAGCTCACCTAGCCTCAAGTCTACAACACAAAAGCAAAGAGAATATGACTGCTTTTCTGCTGCATCAGGCCTGGGACCTTCACAAGAGGGGCCGGGGTGCGCCAGGCCCCAGGGCACCGCTAGGCCGTCTGCGCCAGAAACTCTAGGTACTGCCCGCGGGCCTCGAAGTGGTCCGCCGGCCGGTTGTACGCCGTCCACACTGGGTCTCCCACAAACAGCCGCATGGCCTTCACGTAGTTCTAGAAAACAAGCAAACACAGCAGCAATGGTGAGACCAGCTACGGAGGTTAACGCTCCTTGCTGTTTTATCCCTGGGCCTTAGCACTTTCTTCCATCTTCTGAAAGGCAGCGTCGGTGCCACGGCAAGAAGGCCTCGTGCTCGGGCGGCCAAAGCATCTGCGGCTCCAGCTCAGCGCTGACCCTGCACTCTCTCGGCAAACACCCCAGCCGTGAGCGCTGACCCCGCCTGGGCGTGTGCCCCTCCTCCCCTCCTGCTTCCTTTGGTACCGGTTTCCCACGAATCAGAAGGGAGGGCAGCCTGCGCCACAGTAGAAACATGCACACCTGTCCGTCCAGGGTTCACTTGCAGCAATTTATCCCTCAGGTACACTCACGTAAGTACAAAATGACGGATGTGTGAGGCTACTTATTACGGCACCGTTTACAACAGCAAAATGCTGGAAACAGTTGGCGTACCCATCTTTAGGGGTCACCCGTCAATGGGATAAATCAGGGTACGTCCCACAGTGGACACCAGGCAGCTGTAAACAGGAACGAGGCCCTTTACATCCTGAAACGAAACGATCCTAAAGCACCGCGAGCAGAAAAAAGGAAAATGCAGCCCCACCTACAGAAGTCGGCTACCTCCTGAGGAAAAGGGAAAGGGTACTGACTCACGTTCGCCTGATATGGGTGACAGCGCTCTAAGGAGATTTTTAAGGACATAACAGTGGTTACTTTCAGGGAGAGATACTGGGCGCTGAGAACAGGGGTGACAAGGCAACCCTTCTTCACACACCACCTCATAATCCTGAGTTCTAAACCTAGTGTGTTCAGTTCCTAACCAAAAATCGTGCTTCAATCTCAGATTCGTCCGAATCACACCCAGAGACCCTCAGAGCTGCCCTATTCCTGCTTCTGTGGCCGGTCTCGGTGGCTCTAGTGCACGACTGTTAAGCCCAACTGAAATGCTCTTAAAATGACGAGGGAGCAGTGACCCTGAGACCCGCACAAAGCCAGACCCCTGGACGGATGCCTCCCGCTGACCTGCGTGCACGGGCCCGGGCGGGCGGGGGGCCCTGTGGCGCCAACCACTCGCTCAGAGGTAGGTAGAATCCTCGCCTCACGCCGCAGGGCTAAGAGTCCACGTCCGTGCACAGACCAGGCCCCGGCAGAGAAGACGAAAGGCCCACCTTCTCGTCCAGCGTGAAGCGGTGGTATATCCCGGCGGGAAGAGTGATCATGTCTCCTTTCTCCATGAAGATCCGGATCCACCTGTCCTCTTTATCCCTTACGTCGAAGTACCCACTGCCGTCCAGGATGTAGCGAATCTCGTCATCCAGGTGTAAATGCTCCTCATAAAACATCTTAATCTAGAGCAGGAGGGAGTTCTCGTGAGCCCTGAAAACCAGGACTGAGGTGCCAGACACATGCTCCACAGACAAGAAATATCATCTTACGTACGAGGCAGCAGGAGCTACAATGCTTTGTGGAGCCGACCGGTGGACCAGCGGGAAAGGAAAGAAGGAACACACGGCGCTTACCGCGTGCCGGGCGACGCTCTCAGGGCTTTATATGAATAACTCACTCAGGTGCTCTCTGCACCCGCCTTGGACAGATGAGGGATGTGGCTCAGAGAGGCTAGGTCGCCAGCCCAACATCACACAGCCTGGGTGTGTGGAGCCTAGACTCCCACGCAGACATCCTGGCTCCTGCAGCACACACACACATCACGCGATCACACCCCCCATCATGCTGATCACACACATCACGCGATCACTCGCACACACCGTCAGGAGACCAAATGCACAGAGCAGTCGCGTTGATCACGCGGGCAGATCAGAAGCCACGTGTGCATGTGAGGAAGGCAGTCACCGTCTCAACAAACACTTCCACCTGTCCAAATGAACTCTTGTGTTTTTCAGATCTTTATCCCTCTAATGTTTATAATAAAAATATTCAAATACGAACGAAAGTTGAAAGAATTCTACAGTAAACGCCCATCTTGCCTGGTTATGATCTCCCATCTCTCTCCCTCCTGCGCAGGAGTTTTAAAGCTTTCCTTGAATAACATCGGCACGTTTCTGGAAAATCCACAGATGTTTGGAAGATCACCACTGACAGTGAGAGCAGAGCACATGAACACCTCCCTGTCAACCCCGTGGGCCCGCCGCTCGGGGCCCCGAACCCCGGGAAGGTCAGCACAACTGAGCATGCGCTGACCCCGCCCCCCTCGCGGGGTTCACCCTGAAGAGACGCCCCGGCGACACACAATGTGCACACGTCACTCCCTGCCGTACTGGCCGTAAGACGCTGGGAACAATTCACAGGCCCAAGCAGAGCGGGAGAGTACACAGCGGAACTGAGCCACCATCACGATAACCGCAGACCAGCAGCGCGGGTCACAGCGCGGTCAGCGGTGCGGTGTGCAGGAGGCGGGGACACGGATCTGCCCTGTTGCATAATTTTGGCTTTAGAACCTAGTTATGTTTTACAGAGACATAAATAAAATGAAAACAGGCTTGGGGGCGGTGGGGGGGGGGGCATACGTCTGAAATCAAGAGAGACGCTCATAACCAAAGAAGGAAGAGAAAACTCATCTTAGTACCTTCTGAACACATTACTTTGACTACATCCTCAGTCTGAGACAGGACCACAAACAAGCCTGGAACTCCAGGGACCGGTCTGCTGTTCGCAACAGCGTGACTGCAGCTGCCACCCCGGAAGCACGGGGTGTGTAGAAGGGCCGGCGGGACTGGAGCCGGGTTCTTGCTGTGGGAGGACAGAGACCTGAGTCTCTCTCTACAGACTGAGGAGTCGTCCCAGGAGTGTGACTGGACTCAGAGGCATCAGTGTGAGCCAAAGATTGCTCTCACACGGACATGCACACACACGGGGACACACACACGGGGACACACACACACACACACGGGGACACACACACACGGGGACACACACACACATGGGGACACACACGGACACACACGGGGACACACACACAGGGGGACGCACACGGACACACACACACGGGGACACGCACACACACGGGGACACACACACGGGGACACACACGGACACACACGGACGCACACACATGGGGACACACACACGGGGACACACGGACACACACACGGGGACACACACACACACGGGGACACACACGGACACACACACATACAAGCGGACACACACATACACGGACACACACATATACACACGGATACATACATATACACATAGGCACACACATATACACAGACACACACACGGACATACAGATATACACATGTGCACGCACATATACACACACATACATACATACACACACGGACACACGAACATACACATGGATACACACGGACACAAACGCACAGACACACATACATACGTACACGGACACACACACACGGACATGCACACACACACATGGACATACACACAGACACAATACACACACCGACACACAAGTACACATACACACACGGACACAATACACACACAAGTACACACACACTCACTCTCTCTCTCTCCCTCTCTCTCTCTCTCCCCCCTCATCCAGTTGGCAGAAGGACCTGGGCACTGACCCCAGAGTAGCAATGAGGGCACCAAGCACCCTGTCTGGGTTTCCAAGTCCCCCGGAAGAACAGCCGATTCCAGGGCCGGGTCAGGGGGAAAGCCTGGAACACACTGACCCAGAAAGCACGGAGGTGCTGATAAGCGTGAGGGGACGCATCAGGAGGGCAGGGGCCACTGACAGGGGTGCCCACTTGCCAAGTCTGGAACAATGTGAACATCAAAATGGATCATGGCAGGAATGCACTACAGAGCCATGAGGAAAATAAGACTCCATAAGCCCGTACTGATGTAAATCAACAGCAGAGAACAGAGAGGCCAGCTCAGTACAGGAGGATGACGGCTGGAAGGTCACCGTTTTCACCCTGACACTGACACTGTTTCAGGCAGGAACCATCAAGATTTACTAAAATCGCCAAGTCAAAGTTTGATAGAAAATACGATATTCACAGTCGAAAAGTAACTCTCCACAAATTTCTTATTTGTTACACAGGGGAAAAAATGGTCACTTCACAACGCAGAACCTTGATGGGCACAGCCTAACCAAGTTTAGCATCACCGGTGACACAACCCTCTGACAGCACGTGCCTCCCGACAAGGCACCCTGGGCAGACACAACACCACTCTGTAGAATTCCTGCCAAAAACGCAGAACCTGAGTCTAACTGCGCGGAAACCTAAGGCAAACGAGATAATCAGATAATAAAGAAGTTTGTTTTAGAAGAACAAGAGAGATACGCCTGTATTAGGAACAGGGTTTTATTTCAGGAGAGAAGCTATTCTACAAGACGGTAATGAGGAAAATAATCTAACTACTAGCATTTACAATATATGAGCCCCTTCTGTGGAAGATGGGAAGTCTAAAATTCCAAGTAAGAAAACACCATTTAAATCTCGGAGGATCTCATGACTCAGTAGGGCACTTGGTGAAAACTTTCGTCATTTTGTAAGGTGATATAATATTTGTACTCTGACAAGAATAATTTGATATAGAACAAAGTGAGGAGATAAAAACCACAAAACACATCTCTTTTAAACAATGTTGGTGTCACTGCACCACTTTCATTCTTAGGTCAATGTGTTAAGTGTTGGTTCACCTACTTATATTTTCTTTTTCAGGAACACACACAGAAGACGTCCAAGCTAATGGAAGGGAGCCTTCCTGGCGGGTTCAGCAGAAAGAGGAGGAGACCAGGGGGAGGACCTGGGTTCTGGGCCTTGCTTTATCAACATGACCATGGGAAGCGGTCCACACCCCCTCCAGGTGTCCAATGATAAGACTAAGAGGCTAAAGCTCAGTGATTTAAGGCCATAGCTTCACAGTTCATAGCTCGGCACGATGAAAGAAAAAGTCTTGGGACCGACACAGCTGCCAACTTTTTTTTTTTTGTTTTGCGGTACGCGGGCCTCTCTCTGTTGCGGCCTCTCCCGTTGCGGAGCACAGGCTCCGGACGCGCAGGCCCAGCGGCCATGGCTCACGGGCCCAGCCGCTCCACAGCATGTGGGATCCTCCCGGACCGGAGCACGAACCCGTGTCCCCTGCATCGGCAGGCGGACTCTCAACCACTGCGCCACCAGGGAAGCCCCCACACAGCTGCCAACTTTTGTCAAGAAAGAAAAATTCTAAAACAACTATTATTGTTGCTATTGTTTTACAACGGAGTCACCTTATTCCTGAGAAAGCAAGGACAACAGTTTCAAAAACGAGGCAGTCATTTAACTTATTAAAAACTCTGCACATCTGTTTTCTCATTTTGCCAAGGATCAGTGAGTTTCTTTATTAATGGGCACCCGGGAATTACCATAAAACTAAGAACTTAAAACAACCCTGACTTCACTTCCATATGAGATGGGGTAACAGAAACCGGATTTCCCCTCCCACCTCCAACAATCAAAACAAACACAATATAAGAAATAATGGTTTGCAAAACACCAGACACCAGGAAAGGGAAGAAAGTGACCCGTGAGGCAGAAACAAGAGAGGGGAACCCTACTCCTGCTCTAGTTCACCCCTTGAGAGAGTTCTCAGGCGGTGGTGCAGGGAGCGGGGGACCCAGGCAGGGCACCCTGAGCTGAAGAGCAGAGCTGAGAATCTGGGGAGACCAAGGGAGCTAGTATGCAAGACGGAAGTACCCGAGGAGAGAACTTCACAGAGAAAATCCCAAAGACCCGCAGAGGATCTCCCTCCAGTATTCTTCTGAGAGCACATCAGAATGTGCCTAGGAAAACTACCTGAGGCTGGGAAAAGAACCATTCGGATTCTTCAGGACTGAAATAACAGTTCCTGGCACTGACACCGATCCAGGAACAGCGCCTCTCCTACCAGTCAGACTGGGAAAACCTCACTATTCACGGGGCTTTGTGCGGTGTACACAAAGGAATTGTGCTTCATCAGTGGGGAATAATTAGCTATTGGTTGGTCTACCTAACAAATCTTAAAGGAAAGACCCAAAAGGATCAAATTGTTTCCAATAAGCTTATATGCATTCCAGAACAAAACTCAAGAATATTTATACTGATACAACAATATCCAGCACCCAAGGGAACAAAATCACAGTGTCTGGCATCCAATCAAAAATTACCAAACATGCAAAGAAGTGAGAAAACATGACCTTTAACCAGAAGATAAATCAGTCAACCAAGACCAACTCAGACTTGAGTTTCCAAATGGAAACATGGACTCATACAACAGAGTAAGGAGCACCAGAAATGCTAACTATACGGTAATTAAAGAGTATTTTTAAATAGGATTTAAACCTCTTCACAATATAATTTACTATTTAAAAATGAAAACAGGGCTTCCCTGGTGGCGCAGTGGTTGAGAGTCCGCCTGCCAATGCAGGGGACACGGGTTCGAGCCCTGGTCTGGGAGGATCCCACATGCCGCGGAGCAACTAGGCCCGTGAGCCACAACTACTGAGCCTGCGCGTCTGGAGCCTGTGCCCCACAATAAGAGAGGCCACGACAGTGAAAGGCCCGCGCACCGCGATGAAGAGTGGCCCCCACTCGCCGCAACTAGAGAAAGCCCTCGCACAGAACCGAAGACCCAACACAGCCAAAAATAAATTAATAAACAATTTAAAAATTAAAAAAATAAAAAATAAATAAAACCCTAAGGCAATCACTAAAACATTCTTTTTAAATGATAAGCTAAGAGGAAAGAAAACAGAATCACACAAAATGCTCAATTAAAATCAGACAAGGAAGAAAAAGAGGAGTACGTTTTTTAAATAATAAAGGACAAATGTAATAAAAGGTACAAATATGGTATATATCAATCCAACCACATCAATAATCAATTTAATGTGAATGGTCTAAATCCATCAATTAAAAGACAGAGACTGTCAGAATAGATTAAAAGCAAAAAACAAACAAACAAAAAAACCCTCTAACTATATGCTGTCTATGGGAAATCCACTATAAATATAAATACACAAATAGGTTAAAAGTGAAGATCTGGAGAAAGAAACACCATGTTAACACTAATCAAAAGAAAGCTCAAGGAGCTACATTACTTTCAGACAAAGCAGACTTCAGTACAAGAAACTCACAAGGGATAAAGGTGTATACTATGTAATGACAAAAGGGTCAAATCTCCAGGAGGACATAACAGTCTTAAACAAGTATGCCTCTAACAACAGTAAGGATATAGTTGAACTGAACAGCGCCATCAATCAACTGGAAATAACTGACATTCACAGAATACTTCAACCAACAACAGTAGAACACACATTCTTCTCAAGCTCACATGGCACGTTCACCAAGATGGACTATATTCTGGCCCATAAAACAAGACTCCACTTATTTACAAGGACTCAAATCATACAAAACACACTCTCTCACTACAATGGAGCTAATCAGAAACTAACAGAAGACAAATCTCTGGAAAAGTCCCCAAATAACTGGAAACTAACATATGTTAAGAAACCTATATAGTTCAAAGAAGAAATCAAAAAGGAAGTTAATTCAGAGATATTCTAAATTGAATGAAAATGAAAATACCAAACAAAATTTGTGTGATGCCACTCAAGCAGCACACAGGGGAACATTTACAGAACTAAACACCTTTATTAAAAAAGAAGGGGGGCTTCCCTGGTGGCGCAGTGGTTGAGAGCCCGCCTGCCAATGCAGGGGACACGGGTTCGTGCCCCGGTCCGGGAAGATCCCACATGCCGCAGACCAGGTGGGTCCGTGAGCCATGGCCGCTGAGCCTGCGTGTCCGGAGCCTGTGCTCCGCAGCGGGAGAGGCCACAACAGTGAGAGGCCTGCGTACCGCAAAAAAAAAAAAGAAGGAAGGCTTCATGTCAATGACCTCAGCACCCACTTTAAAAAATTAGAAAAAGAAGAGCAATTAAACCCAAGGTGAGTAGAAGAAGGCAAATAAAGACAAGAGCAGAATTCAAGGTAATAGAGAACAGAAAAACAATATTGAAAAATCAATGAAACCAAAAGCTGTTTGGTAAGATCAACAAAACTGATAAACTTCTAGCGGAACTTGGGCAAAGGAGAGAAGGGACACAAATTACCAATATCAGGAATGAAGGAGACAGCACTACAGATCCTACAGATATTGTGAGGATAATAAGGGAATAGTCTGAATAACTTCATGCCAATAACTCTGACAACTCAGATGGAATGGACAAATGCCTTGAAGGACACAAACTACTTAAGATTATTCAAGAAACAGATATTCCGGATAGCCCTATATCTGGTAAAGAAATTGAATTCGTAGCTAAAAACCTTCCTACAAAGAAAGCTCCAGGCCCATATGGCTTCACTGGTTAATCTGCCAAACATTTAAGGAAAAATTAAACCCATTCTACACATACTCTTCCAAAAAACTGAAAAGGAGGGAGTATTTCGCAGCCTATTCTGAGGCCAGCATTACTCTGATATAAAACCAAAATGAAGACATTAAAAAGGAAAGAGAAGCTTGTGTTTATTAGTAGCAAATATAATGATTCCCCTTTTCAAATGCTTTAGCGCTCCCTCACCTTTTCTTCGTAATTTGGTAGTTTGTCTTTGCATATGGTTATTATGTCCATCCAGGAGTAGTTTCTCTCCTTTCGGATCTTCTCTAATTCTGGATCATTCTCATATTTGTCAGCATCCAGCTAAAAGAGTTTAAAACACAAACAGGAAGCCACATGAATGCATCGAAACATTCTCTTTCTGGATCTCCAATATTATACTCCAAATTTATCATCCAGTCCTTTGTCCATACTAAACCAACCTTTCTCCCCCTCCTTTCCCTATTTCTTTTAATGGTTTTCCCACTCTCCATAACAGCTAAAAACTACGCAGTTGTGTTTAATTCCCACCTCCCTTCTCGGCAACGGTCCTGCCTGGGGGATTCCAGTCCCACTGCCAGGAGCCCAGGGGAAGCTCTCATCGCCTCAAGCCTGTCCACACCGCCATGTCCTGTTCCTCTGCCACCAATCCACTCTGCAAGTCTAACTGATCTCTCGATGGCACCTCTTTGGTTACGTTGCTTCCCTGGGCCAAAACACCTGAAGCTGTCAGAGCCTACAAATAAAAGGCAAATTCCTTAGACAGAGACAAGAGGCCTTCTACCACCTGGCCCGGGCTGCCTTTTCTACTCCTCTGTCCCTATTCCCTGTTTTTAAAACACCTACATTCTAAACCAAATGCGATCATGGGCTGCTCTTCAAAAACACCTGATGCCTCACAGCCCCACACCCCTGCTCCTGACACCTTCCTACGCCTGGAACGGCCTTTCCCTGTTTCCACTTATCACAATCCCATCAACTGTTTAACGTCCAATTTTTTTTTTTTTTTTTTTTTTTTTTTTTTTTTTGCGGTACGCGGGTCTCTCACTGTTGTGGCCTCTCCCGTTGCGGAGCACAGGCTCCGGACGCACAAGCACAGCGGCCATGGCTCACGGGCCCACCCGCTCCGCCGCATGTGGGATCCTCCCGGACCCGGGCACAAACCCGTGTCCCCTGCATCGGCAGGCGGACTCTCAACCACTGCGCCACCAGGGAAGCCCTAACGCCCAATTTTAAGGTCATCTTCTTCATGAACCACACCTCTTGGGCCCCAGACACCATTACTATGAACTCCTCCTTAAAACTACTGGCAAAGAATTTCACACATTTTGCCTTATGTTGCAATAAAATGCGCGTGGTATCCCAACTACTGAATAGCAAACTCAGAATACCTCAAAGTACTAGTCAGCGATACGTTAATTGCTAAAAGACGACTCCCCAGATGTGCAGATCCACACAGTATGCACTAGGTCACCATCCACCTTCAAACCCTGAGCGCGTGAGCGCTTCCTACCGCCCTGCGGCAGCACTAACAGAACGGGCAAAAAGGCTCCCCCTGCTGTCGCTGCTCAAGCGCGGTGACTATTAAGAAAGGTACGAAAATACAGAGTAAACGCAGTTTAATTTCGACAGCCCTTTGCCTCACCATCCAGAGCACAACGAGAAGGCAGGAGAAACTGGGCTTGATCTCCTGGAAAACCGCAAAGGTGACTTTTACAGCGTCTTACTGTATCCTTTGGGTACATTCAGAAGTTGGCCACCGTCTCACACCTGCTCTTAAACTGTCACATGTACCGCGAAACCCGAAGTGCAGGGATTTGCAGTAAAACTAACTTATTCTCAGAACAGACGCGATACTGCCCTGAAGACACCGCCTTCCAGGAGGTCGTGGGGGTCGCCCCGGCCCCAGCCCCGGAGACCCGCACTCGCCGCGGGCCCTGCAGGGACCCCAAGCCCTCCCGCCCCGCCCGTCCCGCCTTCAACCCGGGCGGCCGACGACCCAGCCGGCACCGGACCCTCCGCAGTGTTCCGACCGCTCACACCCTGCCCCCGCCTCGCCCTGGGCGCCGACACCCCCACCCCCCACCCCGCAACCCCGCTACTGAGCCTGCGCAGTGCGCACCACGGCCTGGACGCCGACCCCCGGCCCCGCCGCCGGGCATGCGCAGGGCGCAGGGCGCACGGCGCACGGGGTCCCATCATGGCGGCGGCCACCGTTCCCGGGGGCGCGGGGTGCGCGGGAACTCGGGGATATGAACGGAGGGCTCTCCCGCCCGCCCGCGCCCCCGCCCCGCGAGACCCCGACCGCGCCCCCGGTCCCACGTACTTTCCAGTAAAGGACCCCGAGCCCGCGCAGCTGCTCCAGGTCGACCGGGCGCGCGGGCTCCCCGCGGTGGGGCCGCCGCGGGTCGTCGGCCGACTTGTCCATGTACCAGGCCTGCACCATGGCCGGGCCCGGGGGCAGCGTCGGCGCCTGACCCCGGACCTGATCGGGCCGGTCTAAGCCCGGGACCTGCACCCGGGACCCGCGCGGGCTGCCCCTCCCCCGACCCCTCCCCCGGGAGCCGCCGGGAGGGCGGGAGGGAAGGAAGGAAGGAGGGAGGGAGGGCGGCGCGGGAAAGGAAAGTGGGCGGGACGCGCTCCGAAGGCCCCGGGTCGAGAGCTTCCCGCGGGCCGGCGGATGGGCTCCGAGCGCGGGTCAGGTGTCCCCCGAGGGCTGTCTGCCGGCTCGGCTCAGGCCCGGTGACCACCGGGAGCCGAACCTGAGCGGGGCCAACCGCCCACCCGTGGCTGTCAGTCAGCTCCTCGTGCAGGAGGCCGAGTGTGGCCCGGCCCTGCGTGAACTCAGTCGTCGGGGTAGGGGCTGCCTGGCTGGCACTGTGTTCCCGGTGCGCGGGATCGGGTAAAGTTCAGCGCTCTCGAGCACCGCGCACATGCCTCGCGGGGTGAGGGCTACAGTCTCCTTGAACATCCAGACGCCATCTTGTGAAGCAATTTATACCGAGATTAAATAGTTTGTATTTTACAGCGAAGAAAGCAAATGCCAAAAAAAAAGAGTGATTTTTGTTAAGCCCGTGCCGCTGAGATGGTGCACAGAGGACCCCCGGCATCATTAGGGTGGGATATTGTACTCTCCGTCCCCCCCATGTTTACAATATCAGCAGTCTGCAGTACCACCCTATAATTTTAAATTGCTTCCTTTTTCCCTTTTTCATCTCATCTCCTTTCCCTATATAATGTCATGTCCTAGAATAAATACAAGCTTCCCAATCCTTGAATTTCTAATCAGTTTAGCTGACAAGGGGGGAAAAATCCAGCTGCTCAATCAGCCTAGGTTTATCTTTTCAAATCGATCAATCAAAGAGATCAGCTTATCTCAGCCATTCACCCCAGTGTCTTTAACAGGGAATCAAGTAACTAGAACACGTGTGGGACTTAGGCTGGACTGCTCTCAGACAGTACATCCCCAAAGCATACAGCTGACTCTAGAACCTCCAGAAATACTGTGTGAAGAGCACACTTTTATTTCAATTCGGTTCCGTTGCACCCTGACTGCAAACACAGGATGCAACGTGTGGGCACGTGTGTGCCCACATCCTTCTTAGAGAGCCTGCCTCTTCAGCGCCTCACTTGACAATTACTGCTCATCCTTCAGGGTTCCACGTGAGACATCACTGCCCACTTTTTTTCTGCCCCTCACTGCTCTCTCCTTCCCTCCTCACCCTTCTCAACACTCCCTCAGGTTCCCAGATCCAACCACAGCCTCTGTTCTCATCAGCCAGTTCATCACAGCCGCCACTCCCTGTTCCTTCAGCCCGCTCCTTACCCCGCACCCCCCCCCAGTTGTGGCTCCTCTCCGCATGCCCACAACATTGTGGAGTGTCCCAGGGCTAATAAGTACCGCAAAACTAACGTGGCCAAACCGAACTCGAGTCCCGCACATCCAAACATGCCTGTCTCTATCCTTTGCCAACTCCGTAAACAGCAGCAGCAACCACCCAGTGCCTTGATCCAAAAGCAGCAACCACCCAGTGCCTTGATCCAAAAGCCAAATAGGAAAAGGGGTTTTCCTATTTCCTCTCCCTCACCCTCAACATCCAGTCCTACCTACAGCGAATCCTGTGGATTTGAGCTTCCAAACACACCACAAATCCCCTCACATCCCTGCGTCCCCCCCTCCTGCCTGTCGTCTTGCCTGATGGAGCTGCTGACAACTGGAATCGACCGCCTGCTTCCATCTCTGCCCCACTGCAGTCCGTCCTATGCAGAGCGTATATTTAAAAACACAAACCAGATCATGTCACTGATCGACTTTAACCCTCCTTGCTAACTCTGCCCTGGCTCCACGGCCCATGTGGCTGGCGCCTGACCACCTCTCCCTCTTGTTCTCTGCCCTCCGCCTGCCTGGGCCTCTGCCTGCCCGGGCCTCCGCCTGCATCTCCCGCCCCTCCTCGCTGCCAGGGCTTTGACCTGCAGTTGTCCCACCTTCCTTCTTTGCTCTTCCTTTCTCCAAGCACTTTTCTCCTGTGTACTTCCATTTTTCAGCGTAAATATCCTTTTTTTTTTTTTTTTTAATATTTTTGGCCTCATGGTGCAGCTTGTGGGATTTTAGTTCCCCGACCAGGGATCAAACCCGCGCCCCCTGCATTGGAAGCACATAGTCTTAACCACTGGACCGCCAGGGAAGTCCTGTCGGTTGTTTTCTTAAAAGACAGGCTCGGGACTTCCGTGGTGGTGCAGTGGTTAAGAATCTGCCTGCCTATGTAAGGGACACGGGCTGGATCCCTGGTCTAGGAAGATCCCACATGCCGCGGAGCAACTAAGCCCGTGTGCCACGACTACTGAGCCCACACGCCACAACTACTAAAGCCCGTGCACCTAGAGCCCGTGCTCCGCAACAGGAGAAGCCACCGCAGTGAGAAGCCCGCGCACCGCAACGAAGAGTAGCCTCCCCCGCTGGTTATTTGGTGGCAAGCTCAGCTTGCAGCTCAATCATACAAGAGCTTTTTCCCTCAAAACAACCAGGGAACTTTGGCAAACAGTAGAGATGCTTTCTGTATGCTTCCTGCTTTGCCCCAGAGGTATTACAAAGATGTCTGCTGGGGGGGGGGGGTCAAGAATAACAAAATTAATGATTTTTACTACTTCATCAGGACATTCTTAAGAGAAACGGGGCTTTGTTTTGCTTTGTCTTGTGAAGGACACTATCACTGCTGGTAGTTTTGTGCTGCAGCCCAAGCCACCTTCAGGCAGCAACAACGTGACCCACCTGGCTTCACCCCGTTCCTGCAGCACGCAGCCCGGGGGGAAGCGGGTACTGTCCTGGCATCCTCACCAAGCTGCTCTCCTCCGCTCACCTGCCCTTTAAGAAGGCAGCTCTCTGGAACAGACCCAAACCACTATGTGTAAAATAGAGAAGCAACAAGGAATTATACCCATTGTCTTGTAATAACGTACAATGGAGTATAATCTGCAAAAACGCTGAGTCACTATGTTGTACACCTGAAACTAACACTGTAAATCAACTATACTTCAATAATTAAAAGAAAAAAAAATGCAGCCCTCAGCTCTGTTGTTTAGGGTGCAGGTGACTGAAATCCAACAAGCTGCTTAAGCAGACAAAACAAAACAGAGGTCCTGGCTCACGTTACTGAGAAAGGTTAGAGCATCCCTTGCCTTGAGCACAAGTGGATTTGGGGCTCGGAGGAACTTAACAGCTCTGTCTGTCTCTGCCTGTGTCCGTCTGTCTGCTCTCTCTCCATATCCCAACTAGCTTTTCTCTGTGCTTTGGCTTAATTCTCATCCACCGGGAAGAGCTTTTTGTACATGTCAGGAAACAGCCACCAGTAGCTCTGAAACTGCTTGTAATTCAGGGAAAAGGAGCTCTTGATGTAGTGTCTGGACATCCAGTCTCATGGAAGTTTCCAGGTGGCCAAGCAAGAGCCACGTGTCCACGCCGTGGGTCTCTGTGGGAGTCCAAGGCCCGGTTGTGGCCACGTGGGCAGCCGTCAGGGAAGCCCCGAGCCTGGCAGCCCCATCACGGCCTCAGGATGGACAGGGAGACAGCGTGGCCCCAGGAAAGAAGGAACAGCTGGGCAGAGAGCACAACGGATGCTCACGACAAATACAAACTGCCAAATTCTCCTACTTTTGGAGAGTTTCTAATGAGAGAATAAAAGAGGTGAGCAAAACGGCTCTCGGCTTCTCATCCTTCTGTGTCTTCAGCTCAATCCCGTCCCTCCCGGGCCCTCAGGCTAACCCCAGTCCAGGCGATGCCAGAGCAAACCCAATTCCACGGCGGGAGGCTGTGTCTAAACTCCTCTCCCATTAGGGCCAAACTTGAGTGAATGTCTTTAAATGGAAGAAGCTGGAAGGCTTTCTGGAAAATATAGAAAATGTTCAGGGAGATTGAGCGTAATAAATAATGGAGGACATGGCAATAGCTAGAAGCTACAAAAGACCACCTGGGCGAAAAGCACTGTTTCAGGAGCGTTTTAAAAGAGAGAGCTAGAAATAAAAGTTTTTTGTGAAACACAAGGGTCCATCCATCAATAAATGTAGAGTTAACAGTAAGACCTACGGAATGAAACCAGTGGGACGGCCCCAGATCCCACAAGTCAAGAAGACCTGGCAAGTTCACTAACTCAGCACATAAAAGGACAAGAACTTTAATAGAATGGAGCTGGGTGACTGAGAATTGGATGCCTATGAAAGTGTTCTTTTTTGTGTGTATATTTGAAAAATTCTGATACTAATTTTTACAAAAAGTTCTGGGATTTTGAACTGAGAAACAAGCCATCTGTGCATGTAAATTTTTTCAGCTGAAAAAGGGAGCACGAGTCTGGATTTCTTAACAAAGAAGGAATGTTCAGGACCAGCTGCCTAGAGGCCCCAGTCAGCAAAATTTTGTTCAAACTAATTAAAAGGAAAACGTTTCTCTTGATCTTATGCATCTCTGAAATGAGGTCGAAGACATCCACACAACCTTAGCCTCCTTTTCCTGGGGGGGAAATGCAGGCATATTTACAGCATGTCAGTGAATTATCCCAAACCTTCGTGCCTCCAGGATGAAAATAAAACCGAATGTTTATTCCAGTGTGAGGTCACCTCTCCCATCTTCACTTGTCATCTTTGGGATCCTAGTGTCCCCCAAACACTTGCTCCGATAAAGCCTTTCCCCAAATGTGTTCCAAGTCACATATGTTGAGGAAACTGACTCAAAAAAAAAGGGTTTGAGGTCAAACACTGAGGAAACTGCTGATGTTATCTCTCTTCTGAAAACTGGTGATGTTTGTCATGGAGAAATTGTCTAATGGTGACAAAACTTGTCCCCATTCTAGAGTGGCAACCACTAATTCTAAATGTGTTCCACAGAACATTCTTTGGTAAACACTGTCAAACGTTCAGAAATATCAGAAGTAAAACCAATGCAGTACCAGAGAGGTAATTAGTAAAAAAATACTGTGCAGACACCAAAGAGTTTGAAAACCAGGAGGACTCCGACCAAAACACAAAAGGTGGAGAGGGATAAACTGGGAGATTGGGACTGACGTATACACATTACGCTATATAAAATAGATAACTAATAAGGACCTACTGTATATATAGCACAGGGAACTCTACTCAGTACTCTGTAACGACACATATGGGAAAAGAACCTAAAAAAGAGTGGATATGTGTATATGTATAACTGATTCGCTTTGCTGTACACCTGAAACTAACACAACATTGTAAATCAACTATGCGCCAATAAAAATTTAAAAACAAACAAACACAGAAGGAAGCTGGGGGGTGTACCGTTATAAAGCAGCAGGTGTAGCAAGGAGGCCGTGACTGCTGACTCTTCACAGTGATTGGCTACAATACTAGAAATATTTTAAAAGACAGGGAATTGGTCAGTGGTTACCTCATAACCAATTTGGGGGAAACCGTTTGAGTTTTGCCCGTGATTTGCAGAGGCCTAAGCAAGAAATGACCCAGGTCAAGGTGGTCTTGCAAAATAAGCTAAATGAAGCTTTGTTTGTGTGGCCAAAGTGGTTTTGTCTGCTCAGGGAAATTTCAGGGCTGGTCTCCGCTTGTTTTTGATTTTAACCCCGCCCATGTTGGGGGCAGGAAGCAGAAACACGAGAAGGCCAACTGAGTAAAGTAAGTATTAGGACTAAATCTTCTTAGTAATAAAAACCACAACACTGTATAAATAATAGATACTGAAATCTGAACTATAAGGATAATTTTTCAGAAAGCAAATCTTACTCTGATGAAAAGTAAAACTTTTACCGAAGTGACAGATTCCCACCGGTCAAGTATGCAGTGACTCAGCACATCTGAGCCCTTAAACAGCGGATCCCCTAAACGCTGGGCTGGGTCCAGCTGTCCCTGAAGGAGTCAGGGAGGCGC
>NW_020174434.1:2272902-2273988 GCF_003031525.2 Neophocaena asiaeorientalis asiaeorientalis | reverse complement strand
GCGGGCCCGCCCCCCCCCCGCCCCACCCCTTCCCCCATCCTCAGTCTGCCTGCTCCATCCAGTTCCGAATCTCCTACTTCCGGCCGAGAGCCTACCCCTGGTTTTCTTTTTTTTTTAATTAATTAATTTTAATTAATTAATTTATTTTTAAAATTTTTGGCTGCGTTGGGTGTTTGCTGCTGCGTTTGCTGCTGCGTTTGCGGGCTTTCTCTAGTTGCGGCGAGCGGGGGCTACTCTTCGTTGCGGTGCGTGGGCTTCTCTTGTTGTGGAGCATGGGCTCTAGGCACGTGGGCTTCAGTAGTTGCAGCGCTTGGGCTCAGTAGCCGTGGCTCGCGGGCTCTAGAGCGCAGGCTCAGTAGCTGTGGCCCACAGGCTTAGCTGCTTCGCGGCCTGTGGGATCCTCCCGGACCAGGGCTCGAACCCGGGTCCCTTGCATTGGCAGGCGGATTCTGCGCCACCCGGGAAGTCCCTGCCCCCCTGGTTTTCTGCTCTGCTCAGACCCTTCAGATAAGGCTCTGTTTTGCAATTCATTCAACAAATATTTACCGGGTACGTGCTCTGTGCCAGGCGCTGTCCTAGGCCCTAAGATGCAACAGTAAGCAAACAGGAAAAAAACCGTCCTGGCTTCACAGAGTGTAAGTTCTAATAAGGGGCACAAGCGAAGAGCAACGGCCTGTGGGTCAGATGGTGGCAGGAACATGACACAGGTGAAGAGGAAGAAAAGTGCCAGCCCCGTGCATGTGTGTATGCGCACACGTGTGTGTGTGACAGTGACAGAGAGGGAGGCAGGGAGTTGGCACTGGGGACAGGAAAGCAGAATTACACTCGTCTTAGGCGTGGCCAGGAAGGCTCCAGGTTAAATGACCTTTGAGCAGGTGTGGGGAGGAGGCAACGGAGCAGGTCCGCGGTCTGGTGGAGCCGAAAGTGCGCCGCTGAGGAACAGCAAGGGCAGGGCCTGAGGGCGGGGTCCCGGCGCCCGGAGGGGCTGCGGTGCGGGAGCGGCGGAGGAGAGGGCGGGGAGGAGGGAGTGGAGGGGGCGTGGAGGAGAGGGAGGGAGAGGGGACGTGGGAGGAGGGGAGGGCGGGG
>NW_020174434.1:2155450-2272844 GCF_003031525.2 Neophocaena asiaeorientalis asiaeorientalis | reverse complement strand
GGTAGGGGGAAGGGCGGGGAGGAGGGAGCGTCCCGCGTGCGAGGGGGTTTGAGCATAGCCTGCGGGGAGCCAGGACCCGAGCTGGGTCCCGGGCTGGTGGGCCTGCTGTGGTTGAGGGGCGCTGGCCCGACTCTGCATCCGTCTTACATGAAGGCCAACAGGATGCGACGGGGAACGAACCAGGCATGGGGGTCACGGCAGTTCCCAGGCTTTCGGCCTGAGCGCCCGCCCGGAGGGAGGGGATGCGCCGCGTTGAGATGGGGAAGGCCTGGGCGCGGCGGGCTGGGTGCAGGCAAAGCCGACTGCCTGGCTGTGCGCACGTCTGACAGGTCTGCCAGGAGTCTGAGGGCAGATGCCGAGGAGAGTCGGCCCGGGCTTGGGGAGGGTCCAGGCTGGAAACCCCGTGCCCATCGGGCAGCTGTGTCTCACAGGCGCCGGAGCCAGCAGGGTGAGCGCAGGCGGGCAGCGGGCCGCGCGTCCTGAGCCCGGGGCGGCTCCCTGCTGTGGTGGGGGACGGGTGGACGCCGCCTTCTGCTGGGACCCGGCTTCCTCTAGGCTCCGCCCAGGTTTTGTTCACTGCTGGCTCTGGGGTCCCTCCCAGCTCCACCCAAAGCCCCGCCCAGGCCCAGCACAAGTTCCCAACTGAGAGCTGGCAAACTAGAGGCCGGGGCACAAAGCCCGGAATTCTAGCTCTACATATTGGAGCTCTGTTTTTAGTGTTTTGAGAAACCTCCATACTGTTCTCCACAGTGGCTGCATCAATTTACACTCCCACCAGCAGTGCAGGAGGGCTCCCTTTCCTCCACACCCTCGCCAACATTTTTAAAAAATAAATTTATTATTATTTTTTAATGTTTGGTTGCATTGGGTCTTCGTTGCTGTGCATGGGCAGCGGGGGCTACTCTTCATTGCGGTGCGCGGGCTTCTCATTGCGGTGGCTTCTCTTGTTGCGGAGCACGGGCTCTAGGCGCACGGGCTTCAGTAGTTGTGGGTCACAGGCTCAGTAGTCATGGCTCACGGGCTCAGGAGTTGTGCCTCACAGGCTCTAGAGCACAAGCATAGTAGCCGTGGCGCACGGGCTCAGTTGCTCCGCGGCATGTGGGATGTTCCTGGACCAGGGCTCGAACCCATGTCCCCTGCATTGGCAGGCAGATTCTTAACCACTGTGCCACCAGGGAAGCCCTGCGAACATTTTTTATTTGTGGGGTTTTGTTTGTTTTCGGCCTGGGCTGCGCGGCATGCAGGATCTTAGTTCCCCGACCCGGGATCAAACCTGTGTCCCCTGAGGTAGACGCTTGGAGTCCTAACCACTGGACCGCCAGGGAAGTCCCCATTTTTGTTCTTTTTGATGACAGCCATTCTGACAGGTGTGAGGTGATTCTTCCTCAGTGTTTATGTTCAGTTTGTATGTGTTTGTATTAAACACGTAACACAAGTTAGTTGAGAAACTTAGCAACAATAACTCAGTCAAAAATCTGCAGTCATCGTGACCCCACCACCTGCGGTCGCCATTTCTACTTTGGAATGGAATCCTCCAAACGTTCATGTATGTATCTGCACCCGTCTGCTCGGGCTGCCACAGCAGAACACCACAGCCCCGGGGTTTAAGCAGAGAGGCTTCCCTGCCCTTAGTCGCGGAGGCTGGGGCTCCAAGAGCAGGATGCCAGCAGGGCTGGTTTCTGGGAGGCCTCTCGCCTTGCCCTGCAGATGGCCGCCTGCTGGCTGTGTCCTCATGCGGCCCTCCCGCTGCAAGTGCATCTCGAGCCCTGTGCAACGAGGGCCACCCAAACAGCCTCGTTATAATGCAACCACCTCACTGAAGGCTCAGTCTCCAAATGCAGCCACATTCTGTGCTGGGACCAGCGCTCCGACATACAATTTTGGGGGCACAGTTCAGCCCATGGCGGCACCCGTGCAGCTCCACATCCTCCAGCCGGGCCATGATTACTTGACGTTTGTCTGAGAAGTGCTGTTTGCCCCTGACCGAGCCGCTGCGGCCCCCGTCTTGTCTTCTTCCCAGGTGGGGGCAGTTCTTCCCGCGTGTCCTGTCCCCTGGCCCCAGCCCACTTTTCAGACTCAGACCACATGGCCTCTGCACCCGGGACCTCTCAGAACCTGGACACCCTCCAGGAGATGCAAGGCGGCTGGGTCTGTTTTCTACTTGAAGCTCCTAGGACCACACTCAGGGCAGGGTGGGCTGCGGGAGGACCGCAGCACCCAAACCTGAGACACTGCCTGTGGACTGAGTCACCTATTCCAACACATCTAAGACCCCCCAACCATAATAGTGCAGTTATTTCACGGCCCCTAAGGAGTGAAGAGACGGCTAACGAGAGACACATCCCTGACCATAAGACACCCCAAATTCAGAGAAGTTGAAACCTCAAATAAGGAGCATCTTCAAGCTGCTGAACTGCGGTGCTGGGATCGCCCTCCCTGGGGGCTCTCAGTCTCCATGACCCTCAACCAGGCGACACTGGCAGGGCCCACGTGGCACTGGAATGTGACAGGACACGTCTAAACCCCAGAGGGAACACAGGTGCGACGGAGGCCCTTGTTACAGACGCAAAATTGTAAAATCTCCCCCCAACAGGAAACTCACATTCCAACTGGAAAGACAGACAAGCAGGAAATGATTTATATAGAACAGTAAGAAAACTAACAGGAGAGCCCACAGCTTCTGGAACTCTCTCCATTCACTGCATCCTTAATGTCTCAGTAAATGTTTTCATGCCCCCCCCCCTCAGGCCAAAACAAATACCTGACAGTTCCTGGATGAACAGTTAGGTCTAAACAACTAATATTTATGCCCAGCAACTTAGTCATTAGAAAAGAGAATCCACATATATCAAAAGAAGTTTGTTTCACTCCTTAGCAAACACACCTGTGGACGACCGGGACGTGGGCCCGGCAGACCCTTCCCAGGGTGGACGCGTGGCCTTCCTGGCAAGTACTGGCTTCTTATGCCAGCAGCCACTCCAACACCCACTTCGCAAGGGGGCGAGTCACTGGAAGGCGCGGTCTGACGCTGAACGCGAGCTTCCCCAGGCTGGAGTCTGGCTGTGTTTCCCTCCGAACCACAGACTGGGAAGCACAGCCATTCAGCCAGGGCCACCATGGTGCACACCTCCGGTCCGGGTGGCTGAGGTAAAGGAGTCCTCTCGGATGAGAAACAGTGAGAAAGGAGAAAGCAGGAACCGCGGCAGCATCTGAAAAGGCAGGGAGCAGAGGCGGGGGGCTGGCCGTGTGCAGAACCTGGGCACCAAGGGGGCGTGAAAGGCAGAGGTGGAGGCGGGGCAGGGGACACAGGCTGGGAGCCATGGCGTCCGTGGGACTATCCTTTGTAAAATCGACTACAGGAAATAAACTCGACTGTGCTTTTGGATGGGATACGCCAAAGATAAGCGTGAGACGGCACCACACACTTGACAAGGTTGAAAGCACACGTAACTGAACGCGTTTGCTCCGATGCCCTCCTTCACCGCTGCTTCTCACCTGAACGGGAAACAGTCAGGAAGTGCCAGGAGAGGCAATCAGACACGAGACTGTAGTAAGTGACATAACGTACAGGAAAGAAGAAACGAGATGACTGTTAGATGACGGGACTGTACACCTGGACAACTCGAGGAAGTTAATGGGAGCAGTTTTAAACATAGTAAGAGCCTAGTAAGCTGGAATTACTAATGTTTCAAAAGACAGTGGCTTTTCTATGCGTAAATGATAATCAGTCTTAATAACTGCATTGAAAAGATTAACCTGGAAAGCTTACTAGCAATTTTGAAGATGCTGGGGGAATAGTTTCTTTTCCGTTTTTCTTCATTCATCTAACACATTGTTTGCATTTCTTGCAGCTCCCCCTCCACAGGTATAATGGACAAATAAAACTGTATACATTTAAAGTGTACAAGCCTGCTTTTAGAGCAGCTGCGGGTTGGCAGTAAAGAGGAAGGTACAGAGAATTCTCATGCCCCCCCCCAGCAGACCGGCCCACTATCCATACCCCCTCCCAGAGCAGGACGTTTGTTACAGTCGATGCACCTGCGCTGACCCAGCGCCATCGCCTGCAGCCCACAGTTCTCCTAGGCTTCACCTTGGTGCTGTACCATCTGTGGGTTTGGACAAAAGGATAATGACATGTACCATCATTATGGTTTCATACAGAGTATTTCCACGGCCCTAAAAACCCTCTGGGCTCTGCCTATTCCACGATCCCCCAACCCCACCCCCATAACGACTGATCTTTTTACTGTCTCCATAGTTTTGCCTTTTCCAGAATGTCATAGTTGGAATCACACAGTCTTTAGCCTTTTCAGACTGGCTTCTTTCACTTAGTCACATGCATTTAAGGCTCGTCCATGGCTTTTCATGGCTCGATAGGTCATTTCTTTTTAGCTCTACATAATATCCCATTGCCTGGATGGACCACAGTTTGTTTATTCATTCACGTACGAAAGGATATCTTGGTTGCTTCCAAGTTTTGGCAATTATGAATAAAGCTACTATAAACATCCATGTGCCGGTTTTGTACAGACAGAAGTTTCCAACTCCTTTGGGTAAATACCAAGGAGCACAATTGCTGGATCATATGCTAAGAGTATGTTTAGTTTTGTAAGAATCTTCCTCCCAAATTGGCTGCACCATTTTGCATCCCCATTTACAATGGATGAGAGTTCCTGTTGCTCCACAACCTCACCAGCGTTTGGTGCTATTGGTGTCTGGATTCCAGCCACTCTAACAGCTGTGTGGTGGTCTCTCACTGTTGTTTTAATTTCCCTGATGACATATGATATGGAGCATCTTTTCATGTCCTCAGCTGTCATCTATGTATCTCCTTTAGTGAGGTGTCTGTGAAGTCTTTGGCTCATTTTTCAATTGGGTTGTATGTTTTCTTACTGTGGAATTTTCTTCCAGTCTGTGGCTTATCTTCTCATCCTCTTGACCTTGTCTTCTGCAGAGAACTTTTAAATCTTAGTGAAGCCTGTTTATCAATTATCTCTTTCATGGATTGTGCCTTGATATTTTTTAAAAATAAATTTATTGATTGATTGATTTTTGGCTGCATTGGGGCTTCGTCCTGTGTGCGGACTTTCTCTAGTTGTGGCGAGCAGGGACTACTTTTTTTTTGGGGGGGGGACTACTTTTTGTTGCGGTGCGCCAGCTCCTCATTGCAGTGGCTTCTCTCGTTGCAGAGCACAGACTCTATGCACACGGGCTTCAGTAGTTGTGGCATGCAGGGTCAGTAGTTGTGGCTCACGGGCTCTAGAGCACAGGCTCAGTAGTTGTGGCACACAAGCTTAGTTGCTCTGCGGCATGTGGGATCTTCCCGGACCAGGGCTTGAACCCATGTCCCCTGCATTGGCAGGCAGATTCTTTTTTTTTTTTTTTTTGTGGTATGCGGGCCTCTCACTGCTGTGGCCTCTCCCATTGCGGGGCACAGGCTCCGGACGTGCAGGTTCAGCGGCCATGGCCCACGGGCCCAGCCGCTCCGCGGCATGTGGGATCCTCCCAGACCGAGGCACGAACCCGTGTCCCCTGCAATGGCAGGCGGACCCCCAACCACTGCGCCACCAGGGAAGCCCTGCCAGGCGGATTCTTAACCACTGCACCACCAGGGGAGTCCCATGCCTTGATTTTTTATCTAAAAAGTCATCACCATACCTAAGGTCATCTAGGTTTCCTCCTATGTTATCTTCTAGGAGTTTCATAGTTCTGCACAGTTTACATTTAGGGAGTGTGAACAACTTTGAGTTCGTTTTTGTGAGGAGCGTAGATCCACTTTTCTGCGTGTGGACGTCCAATGGTTCCAACACCATTTGTTGAAGACACTATCTCTGCTCCCATTGTATTTCCTTTGCTCCTCTGTCAAAGCTCACTTGACTATATTTATGGGGTTCTATTTTGGGGCCAATGTGATGATTTGATATATGTATACACTGTAAAATGATTACCACAATCAAGTTAATCAACACACCCATCACCTCAGTTACCTTTTTAAATGTGTGTGCGTATGAGAGATTTACCGTCTCAGCAAATCCAAGTATACCATACGGTATTGTTAACTAGAGTCACCATGCTATGCATCTGCTTCTTCTGAAGTACCCTGTAGGAGGCCTGAATAAAGTGTGGTATCACCTTCTTTAGATGGGAAATCATATATGCAAACGGCTGATAAATTTATAAAAAGATGTCCAGCCTCACCCTGCATCTTGGTCAAACCTTAGGATGGGATGCATCATAGCTGGCGGTCTCTCTGTCTTTGTAGAAGAGACGTCCTCTTGCCCTCACCCTTTGTCTTGCGTGTGTCTGTGTGGGTTCGGGGGTGAATGCCAAGGGGGGTTAGCAGGAAGAGGGAAAGCATCGTGCTCCCAAACTCAAGCTAATTCGTGACTTTGTTCACAGAGAAGTCCTGGGGGAGGCCCAGCATATTCACTGCTACTGACAATGAGCCCTGAACACAGGCCCTTTGGAGGGCGAAGCTACATGGCCTTGTGAAAAGACCCGTCACATTGTGTCACGATAACGTGGTGGCCAAGGGGCTGTAACTGAATGATCCAAGATTTCCAGAGCCTTTTAAAAAACACCATAAAGGGTGCAGCTTCTCTGGGGTATGATGGGGAGAAGAACCAGACAACCTTTCTATCCTTTCTTGTTTTGAATCCAACTTCTTTTTACATTTCATCCTCTTGCTACCCAATAATCTCAATACAGGACTTGCCCATCAGACTTTAATAAACACACAAGAACAAAACATAAGACAAGCACTCATAACAGAAAGAGACAAACACCCCCATCTCGAAATAGGGCCCTACTGGGGGTCAGGTCTTCAACACAGGAATCTGGGGACACTAACATTCAGTTGGCCCCCGGGTTCTAAAGTGTTAGGTTGAAGCATGTCGCATACCTGAATGGGGCACCCTGTTCATCATACAGACCCCCGGTACAGAGGACACCGTGGTGTTGGAGAAGGTCCATGTTTGGCTATAGAGGACGTGGGCTGAGAGGACAGAGGGTGGGATTCAAAAGCCTCAGCTGAGCAAGGACCCTCCTGGACCCAGGGATTCTGCCAGGGGGAATCCATAGCTCAGCACACCCCTTCCCTTTAACTGCCCTCTTTGAAAACAGACCTCTAGAGATATGTGTACCCCTATGTTCATAGCAGCATTATTTACAGCAGCCAAGACATGGAAGCAATCTAAGACAGATAAAAGATTCAAGATAAACTGGCAAATACTGAAGATGGGTAAATCAGATTTCAACAGATAACAGGGGTCCCCCCAAAAAGAAAACCAAAGCAAAAAATAAAACAGAGCACTAGGCCACAATTCAAGGAAACTTTCTTGAAACAGTAGATTTGAAAATACACACAGAAAAAGCACACCACATACCTGCAAACACTGACCCAGGGTCACCAACACATTATACATTCTAATAAAACTGCTGACTTGAGAAAGAGGAAAAAGCCCTTTGGACATCTAAGCACAAAGAGTGCATGACGTGGAAAGAAAATAAGATGCATCAGGCTCTTCATGCATCACTTTATGCTGGAAGAAAACAGAATATTTAAGACACCCAAGGAAAAAAAACGTAGGCAAGCATTTCATATTCTGCAAAACTTCAAGTATAAAGGACACAAGCTGAATTCAACATACAGAAGCCCAGGGAGTATGGTTCCCAAGCTGACACTGACCTAAACACTGGTTATGAGCATTAAGTACATGGAAATAAGACTAAATGAGGGCAGCAGGGAGAGATTTTACTATGTAACAGTTGACGGTGTGGCTCCAGTGCTGTTTTCATTGTAATTACTGGTATATTAGGGTTAGTATCCACGTAGTACATGTTAAAGTAGAACAAGCAAGTGTGTAATTAGGAATATTCTGCTCCGTAGTCCCACAGCCTGAGAACCGGGATCTCAGTGTAGGAGACACAGCTGTAACATGGAAGAGGCTGAATGTCCTGGAATCCTGAGTTTGTTTTACAACTGTCAGCAGGAGCTCAGAAAACACTTTCTCTTTAAATGTGGGTGCGCACACGTGTGTATTTTTTAGGCCTAGAAACAACAACCAACCCTGTAGCAATGAGCACCAAGGATCTGAAATACCTCTTTTTCCCATTAAAAGAAACTACAGATCCTTAGAGAAAAAGCCAATTCTAGGTCTAGAGCAGGAAAGGTACAAGATGGGTCTAGAACACCCTGACATATCAGACTGCAAGAAAGCTCTCTATGACCGTGTGCAGTCTGTGCGTGAATGTGTCTGTGTGTGGTCAGTGTGTGTCTGTGCATGCATGTGTACATATATGAATATCAAAAGAAATCAAGAGCCAACTTGAAGAGGCTCGCTCCTACAGGCCAAAGCCGCTGCAATTTGGGTTCAATAAAGAGGAAAATTGCGATGGACTGAAACCCATCTAACAGGCTTAAGTACATGAGTTCATGACATATACGTATGTTTACATGTTATAAAAATATATAAATAAAACCCCCTAATTGGGCTACCTTTTTAGGATGACCGGGAGCCAATCTTAGCATTTATCCCGCCTTTTGTACGTGAATTCCACACTGAGTGCCAGCATCAGGTGAGGGGAAGTATCTTCTAAAACTGTTCCAGCCAATAAACGTAAGCAAAATGACAGCATATCAGTATTCTAGGCCCTGAGCACTGGCAGCTGCCAACAACAAAAGGATGAAAACCGCTCTGCCTTCTGATGAGAGCACATAACACATGTGCCCAAGGGGTGGAGCCTGACTGTGATCAAGCCTCTGATCCAGCCGCCAATTTGCAGGAAATACCGAGGACAGAGTAAAACACTGGACAGCACCTCAAGATCGTGAGAGCGACAAAACTGACAGTGGGAAACGACGGGACAAATGGCTCAGGCTCTTCAACAGATAAACTGTAAGGAGAACAGAGATTGAGGCGGAACCTGTAAATTAAAGAAACTTAAGAAATATCAAGTTTAAAAAAAAAAGAAATACCAAGTTAAAAAGAGTAGACTAGACTAAAAACTGCCACAAAGAAAAGCAAGGAAGTCGGGATTAGTTCTGCAGGGAGGGAGGGGCTGTGACTGGAGGAGCACGTGAAGAGCCTTCTGGGCATCTGGCAAAGTTCTACTTCTTGATCTGGGTAGTAGTTACAAAGGTACTCACCTTATAATAACAATAATAATTCAATAAGCTATACATTTGTATCGTTTTCTGTATGTTTTTATGACAAAAAGGTAATAAAAGGTAAAAATAATCACGTCAAACTTTTTTTTTAACTTGCATAGTGCTTTTAACAAAAATAGCCACCCCCACCTTCCCCTGCATCGGCAGGCGGACCCTCAACCACTGCGCCACCAGGGAAGCCCCACCCCGCCAATTTTAAAACATTTATTTACAATCTTGGTCTTTAGAAGTTATGACTGTTGCTACCTAACGGTCGGGCAGCCAGGGCTGCCCGTGTGCAGGCGGCCCTATCACAGTGCCCCGCCAGGTAAGACCAGCCCACCTTCCCTCTGCCAAGGTGTGGGCCCTGGCAGGACTGCCCCCAGCAAGGGAGCCATGCCTTCCTCCAATCCGCCCGTAGGCACAAGCCCACCTAAAAATCATGACTCAGTGTTGCCAACTGTTGGGTAAACAAACTCTTAGAATACTCCTAGGCTTCTTGCCTGCATTTTTAAACCAATGTTTTACTCATCCTTATTAAATCAAAGCCCTAACACTTTTGTCTAGACTGCAATAAAACTAATGAGAACAGTATCAAGCCCAATAAAGCATACTTCTAACAAAACCTCAAATAATTCTCAAATCTCAAAGGATGTTCAGTTTATGACACAACTAACCACCTTTAAGGCACATGCCATGGACCACTACTCTGCTTTTCCGATTTAGTCTGAAAGCTGTGTCTGCCCATCTACTGCAGTGGTCCAGCCTATAGTTTTATTTTTCACACCAGTAAGTAAAGGTGACAAACAGCCACTGGCTCAGGTTGTTCCAAGGATTAAAGGACCTGGTCAGTCTTCAGGTTGCTTCGCGCCTTGTCTTGCTAATCTGTCAGCTTCTTCGTTGCCTATAAATCCCGAATGGCCAGGAACATGCATCTGTTAAATAAAACGTTTCCTTTTATTTTTACTAATTTTTTACACAAGCAACACATGACTACATCCTCACTGTAAAACACGTCAACCGTTCAGAGAAGACGAGTGTGAAGGCTCCCTTCACAGCTCCTCAGCACAATGCACTTGTGCACTGGGTACACCGACAGAAATCCTGTTTTGTCTCTTCACAAATTGGATTTTACTGTTGTATTGCCTTTTTCCGACTTAACAGTGGGACCTGGCAAGCTTTCTGGACAGAGCAGATGTGTGGATGGATCTGTATACGACATACACACACACCTGATTCTCCCTCAGTGCTGTTACAAAGGGATGCGCTCATGTGATTTCACCACTGTTTGCACTTACGTTGCTGAAAGGCAAGTTTTGGTTTTTTGTTTGTTTGCTTTTTTTTGCTACACAGCATGGCCTGTGGGATCTTAGTTCCCCGACCAGGGATCGAACTCATGCCCTTGGCAGTGAAAGGATGGAGTCCTAACCTCTGAACAACCAGGGAATTCCCTGAAAGGCATGTTTAAATATCAGGTTGCCAAACGGTCATCAAAGGTCCTGGGCTGGGAGAGGATGGTAGGGTTAAGAAAATGGTTGTCGTTTAACTTGCTCTGTATTGTTTGAAAAGGTAATTTTAATAAAAGTGACCTAGTGTAAGAAAAATATGTCCATTTTGGGAAAAAAAATGTTACTAAGGTCTAATCACACAACTATATTTTTAAGAGGATACATCATAAATTAGCCTGAACTGACACTATAGCTGCTTCCAAAGAACCCAGGAGGCTGACGATCACAAGTCACTCTAACAGTGCGAAGTATGGCGGCTGGGTGAGGATGACGCGGAGAGCCCGGAGCCCCTCAGTCTCAGCGCCGGGACCCAGCGCTCCGCACGGACGACCCGCCTGTTAGAGCAGCATTACTCAGATGATGGTCAAAAGACTCCACTGTGCTCTAACACACGCTACGACAGCAACTCCATGGACCCTGCTATTTTAACTGAAGTCATCAAATCACTCACAGAAACCATTAAACTGTCTAGCTAGTTTATTTCATTTGGTCAAAACGGCCACAAGCAGTGACCACCTAAGATAACACTCACCCACTGAATGTCCATGCCCTGGACAAGCCTGTCCAGCGCCATGAAGTCCTCTTTGTTGATCACCTCCTTCCCTGTGCTGGTCCTCCATCCACTCTTCTTCCAGCCGTGCACCCAATTAGTGATGCCTACAAGGAACACTCACAGATCAGTATTCTCAAACGTTCTGGTATTCTTTCCTGCCTAGACTCCCCTCTGACCATTGCTCCACGTGTACCTGAGGGGCTTTCTGGACTTTTCCTTTCCTTACTGGGGCCGTGCTCTGGCTCGCCCCGTCCCTTTACTCTCATGCGTGTCTGCCCTGAGGCCGTCGGGCTGAGGCACCGCCCCCTCCAGTCTCATCAGCGCCCCCCAGGCGCCCACCCCACGGGCCCTACACAGGGTACCCCCAGAGGGAGCACACATCTTCTATCTCACGGCCATGCCCTCGGAGCCTGGCAAAGCATGCCTCCGCGGCACACACCGGAGCAGCACGGGCTTCCCTGGCACCAGACACACCCAACGCCAGCCCCTTCACCGTCTGAGTCCTGCCTGATGCCGCACCTCTTCCAGGGGAAGGAAAGACCTATTTCCCTTCATATGTACTCGAAAAACCCTAGAAGAAGTCAAACGTAAACGCTTACCGTTGATAGTAAACATGCTGTCTGTGTAGAGAACCAGCTTATTGATGTTCTGAGCCTTTGCCTGTTCGATGGCTTTGCAGGCTGCCTTGAAGATACAAATCAGTGGTCATGCTGCAGAAACTGTTCAACTTTCGACACTGATGTTCAAAATTACCAAAAAGTTTAAAATCTAAATTCCTTTTCCTGTGCTAACCGTAATGACAATATTGTCTATGTGAAATAACGCTACACCTACAATTCTCCTGTTTAGACACCTATTTGAAACAAGTTTTATAATTTTTCTAGAAAACTCCTGCTCTTCAGAACTGTTACTAGCCCCAAACTAAGTTTCTTCTGGACTCTGAGTATCTTATACACACAGAGGGTAGAAAGTACATTGATGCCATTCTAGTCAATGGTAAAGAATGATAAATTTACGTTTTTAGTGGAAAAATACCTCTGATAACTTACATGAATCTCTGCTCTTTGGTTTGTTTGTCGCCCAGGAAGTCTAATTCCTACATTTCTGGTTTCAAAACAGTACAAAAGAAAATAAAATTATAAGCTAAGTCTCAAAGTGATTCCTTAAGTCTCTTAATTGATAACAGGCTTGTATACTTTTTTATTTGAAACAGGAAATCATACAAAAATCAAACCAACAATACTAACAGTTTATTGAAAAGTGCCATGGTGTGGTCTTGCAGAAGAACTCTGGACCAGAAGGCAAAAGCCAGGTTTGATTTCTGGACCTGAAATACACTAGCATGTGGTCTTGGGCAGGCACTAAACCCGCGGACACTCATGCCACCCGAGCTTGCCACGCCCTGGAGGGCTCCAGGCTAAGTGAGACGTCGAAGTGAAGGCAGAAGGACTTAGAGGCCAGGAGGTCGAGAAGCGGACCTTGCTGACCGTGCTCACGCCCAGGGCTGCTCAGGCGCCTGGACACTGGGGAGTGGCTACTTCACCGGGGTCCAACCGCTCGTTCCCACTGACTTCTGGGCTGTCAGTTACTCAAGTTCTTGCATATCTGGGGGCAGGTGTATTTGAATGATCTCACGTCATATCACCTTGACTTTGTGCCTTTTGAAAAACACGGGTCCCCTCTAAGCTCACACATCTTCAAGACTCGTAGGGGCACCGCAGGGTTCCCAGTATGGTGACCTGCCCCTCGTGCATCCTTGCCAAAGCCACCTCCCAGGGACGTGGGACTCCTCCACTACCCCTGCCAACGCTACCAAATAATAAACAGTAAGCGGATCCTGCCTCATTCTTTCCCGAGTTTTGGAATATGCTTCGGTTAACTGTGAAGCTTAATAAAAACCAGCTTTTCTGGTTTACTTACAAAGGATGGCCTGGCCCCCAGTAAACACCGATTCCTGCTCGAGCCCTCCTCCGCCCATTACTGGAGCAGCAGCCGTCCGTGTAGACGACGACAGAGTGCCCTGTAAGCGGGAAACGTAGTGAGCGCCACCGGATCGCCATTACTAAAAGCTGAAATTCCCCTAAAAACTTACTACGATTGAATTAGCATTTTAAACTGAGAGAGTATTTATGCTTTGGAAGCTTTCCATGCAGGAAAACATTACCAATGCCTTATAAGGGGGCACTTGAAGCTTTTTGCTTGGAATCCACTCCTATTTCGGTTCTGCTTGCCGGGGGGAATTAAAGGTGAAGGCAATCGCCCTGTAAACCCAGACGCCGCTGCTGTTTAAATTCCCGGTTACAGAGGCCAGCGAACAAAGCTACTGCCCCTCTCTTCACGTGCGTGTGGGGGGCAGTGCGGGGAGGCCACGTTCACCCCCAGGAGCTGCCCTTGCAGACAACAGTGCCTTGATGATGACCTGCCTGCCGGAAGGTCAAGTCCTCCGACAAATGTTGGCCTAATTTTTTTTCTTGGTCCTTTTGCAACTAGTGAACTGTGGTCCTGCCTTTGCTTCTTCCCATCAAGACAGAGAGTCTGATCAACACACCAACGCGGTAAAGAGCAAAGGCAGAGAAGGAGTGACACGAGGCCACCCTCAGGCTGCTCCAGGAGGTACGTGTCAAAAGGAGGGCAGACTGAACAGGCAGAGGCAAAGCAGGGAGGCGGTGAGACGTCAGCGGAGCACATCCCCAACCGGAGTGGGGCTGGGGGTCCGAGAACGCGGGTGCTGGGCAGGGCTCCTCCGTTCAACTCAACGTGACGCCCAACACGACCCCTTCCTGGTCCCTGACTCCGTGTGACTGCCAGTGCCCGTCAGGCACTGTGTCCGGTGCCCTGGTGCTTCAGGCAACTGTTAGTACACTGGAAACGGCTCATCTCCCAGTCGCCCCACCAACAACTGCTTCAATTACTATCAGTAAATAATCAGATCAAGAACATTTGGTTTTGCTTTTCACATAACTGCAAAAATTGATTTATACAGTTTTCATACAGTTTGACCAAACATTTTCTACTAGTTTCCCTTGAAAAACTTAGAACCTACAAATACACTGACTTATATAAAAAATGCTATTTATTCTTATCTTCTATTCATACATGTAGAAGACAAAAAGGAGACTCACGTACCATTAAGTTACTTAATATAAACACTGGATTCCTGGAGCTAAAGGCAGAGGAGAAATTCACAATTATCTTGTTTCTCAGGATAAGGTAGGATCACTTCTGTTTTGCAAAGATTACATGTAAAAGGTTAAGATGCTGGTGCCAACCAATTATATAAAGGAGCTCTGTCCAGGGCCTTTCTTATTTGAAGAGCTGAAGTTTTTGCATTTTCTTAGTGACCAGAAATACTGTGTGTACAGGGAACACTGGTGTTTACAGAGATCAAAGAGTTTTTCATGCATAGCCTATATAACAATTTTCCTATGAATGTCCAAAATTCTAATAATTCTACACCATTAGATCAATTATAAAATAGTGACCTTAGGACTCCCCTCGTGGACCAGCGGTAAAGAATCCGCCTTCTAATGCAGGGGATGCGGGTTTGATCCCTGGTCGCGGAGCTGGGATCCCACATGCCTTGGGGCAACTGAGCCCACACCACAACTACTGAGCTCGCGCGCTTCAACTAGAGAGCCCGCGTGCCACAACTAGAGAGAAGCCCACGTGCCACAATGAAGACCCAACACAACCAAATAAATAAATATGTAAAAAGAAAGGGGGGAAAAAAAGAATGTTATACATCAGTTCAAATTTCCCTCATTAAGAAAGTGGGAAAAGTTTTTACATATGAATATACTTATACGATTACTGTATTAAAAATTTAAAAATCCAAGAAAGACATACCCATATAAGAAAACGTGTCTTTGCTCACTGAAGGCAGCGGTTCTGCGCTCTGTTTCATGTGCTTTGCACACGGCTCTGTGGTTTCACCTTCACCTTCATCCAAGGACTCATGAAGTCGCTTGTTTGCCTTCACTTGTGATTCCTGTACATGTTTATTTTTCTGCCCTGAAAGGCAGAGTCTACTCAAAAGCCAGAAACAATGGACACAACATGAAATGACTGAGAATCCAGAACTTCACTAAGTCAGGCTTAAATACCCGCTGTATGTGGCTCTATAGAGGGAAAGACTTAAGACAGGCCACACCACCTCAGACACTGACATCTTGGGAAATTAAATTTTCCATAATAAGCTCAGTGAGGGCAATACGAAGACTAGAGCAAAGCTGCTGTTAAAAAAGAAATCTGGTTTCGATGGAGACAGAACAGATACCAAGGGTGCTGAACCCTTTAGCGCTCACAGACAGTTTGAAAATCTGAGGGGCTCTTTCCCCAAAGAAAACAAGGGTCCAAATTTCTTATCTAAGGTGAGAACAGATAATGGGACTTATTAAAAAAGGGAAACAGAAACCGAAAGGTAACGGGATTGGGTCCCTGCAGGGACAGCACTGCTGGAGAGCTTCCCTCCAGTGGCCCAGGCTGGGTGTACCTGAGGGTAATCCCCAAGGGATTCTCACACCCACTCAGGTTGTGTCTCACTCACTCTTTCATACAATTATGGCAGCTGACGCAGAAGATGAATTAGACCAGGATTCAAAAAACTAGTTTCAATTTGAACTTTACCTTTTATCAGTTGTGAACTCGGTCAACTGACTTAACCCCCCTCAGCTGCTATAAAATGGGGCCCAGCACTAGGTGATCTGAAACAGCTTTTCCTACACTACCCTTTTATAGAGTGGAACTAGAAACACACAAGGAGCTACTCATTTTATGTCCAAAATAACCACCTCAACACTGCAGAGTGCACTTTTTTCTCTAAACCCCTAAACCAGAGGTGGAGAGATGGCACTCCAGCATTTACCGAGCACCGACTAGACAGGCATAAGCTGGAACTTCTACTGAGCCTGGCATAGCTTCTCAGCCCACACCTCTCCGAAGAATGCTAAGGTTAGCCAGGCAGAGCTCGAGGGGAGCGCCACCATGTCCAGAGCAATGCTGACATGTCCGCTCTCCTGTACTGGTGTTACCTCACACTGACCTTGAAAATACTCCTGCAGGTGCTCTGCAGAAGTACCCCCAGAGGTACAGGCTGAAGTGCAATTTTGCAGAATTTTAATATTGATATAAATAATCGGTTTTATTTACTGTAACTGAGAAAGTTAAATTGAAGTGAAAGTTGTTGAAAAACAGATATGACTCTGAAGGAGAAGGATACTATGGTTGTAAGATAATTTTTCCTTCACAAAATTGTGGTTTTTCTTTAAGTAAATTAACCTAAAATCAACTTACATAAACCACAATAACTAGCAAATAGCTCAGTAATCCCCAAATAAGGATACATGTAATATTAAGAGAAAAACTGGGAAAGAGGCTAACAGGTTTGCTCTGGTACGGCTCTCAAACGTTCACGATGTTAATCCCATTTATATACATTATGTAAGTCACTAACTGGAGGTCTCTGTAAAGTTTTAAGAAAAGCAGATTCACAGATATAAAAAACTATCTTGCCTTAAGACTTGGAGAACTTAATAAACAGAAACATACTGATACTGGAAGAACTGAGATATGAATAAATTACTAATTGGTTAAAACGAAAAACCCGTGAAAAGAAGTATTAAGCACCCAACCAACACAAGAGTCATACTTGCACACTAGCTTTCTATCCCAAGCCGATTTCTCACCTGGGTAGAAAACGGAACTGTCACATCACACCCCCTTTAAAAGCTGCTGGGAAACGGAGGGTGAAGCAGCTGCACAGGGAGTGAGTGTCTCGTCTGCCTCAGAAACTTGCCTTTCAAGGAAGATTCCTAGTGTGATCTGCCTCTCCCCGAATCCTGCTTTGTCCAGAAGTGTCATGACACCCCAGAGGAGCACCTGTTCAATGCTCGAGCATCTCAGTGGGCTCGAGAGACTGTTCAAAAGAAGCTGATTTAAAATATCCTCCTCTCGGGCTTCCCTGGCGGCGCAGTGGTTGGGGGTCCGCCTGCCGATGCAGGGGACACGGGTTCGTGCCCCGGTCCGGGAAGATCCCACATGCCACGGAGCGGCCGGGCCCGTGAGCCATGGCCGCTGAGCCTGCGCGTCCGGAGCCTGTGCTCCGCAGCAGGAGAGGCCACAACAGTGAGAGGCCCACATACCGCATTAAAAAAAATCCTCCTCTCAGTCTTTATCCACTGTAGTAAAAAACGTCTGTGAGTAAAGTTAATGAAAAACACTTCTTCAAGGTAGGCTACATTTTAAACCTTTGTGCTCTAAGGCAGCCACCATCAGTCTTGCCTACCTGATGTCCCTTATACTGGGCCCTAAACTTCAATTAAGTCTACTTCCAGTAACATGTGAAACTGGAGGAGATTCTGATTGTGTGACTCTATCCTAGGTAAAAATGAAACACCATACAGGTGCATGCTGTGAAAAGAACTACACTCACTAGAGCCCATTCAGTCCAATAACAGGAATAAGTATTTTTAAAAGATGGAACTAAGTACAGCAAGGACACTGAACGGAACAGGAGATCTGCGTCCTGGCTTGTCTCCAATACTTCACCAACAGGAGTCACTACACTAAACTGCTTTCAGCCTGTTTCCTAATCTGTAAAATGGAAAAATGGAGACCATCATACTCTTCTCTATCTGCTTAGAGAGCAGCTACATAGATCAAGTGACACTCGGGATATGAAAGGCTTTGAATAGGTTAAAACGTTACAATGATGTGAGTCGTGACTACCTTCTGAACCATCAGGGTTTGCGGAGCTTCTGACAAAGGCCCAGGCTTCCTCTTCTGTGGCAAACTTCTTAAACCTGGCTGCAGGAAACCGGTCCACCTGGGCTCTGCATTCATCCCTGAAACAAACTGCAGTGTTAAGCTCCTCCCTCCCTGTCACCCTATTTTTTCACGGATCCTTGTCTTAGGCTGGGAACAGTGTGACAAGGGCTGGGGCTGTCAGCTCCTTAGGGGCAAAGGGTCACACCTTACAGTCTGTAGTCTTATCTTGCGCGTCCAACCCTTCACCCTGTGTCATGCTATAGGTGCCAGCCAGACAATACACCTGCACCATAAGGCTTTCCTCAAAGCACACTAGAATTTGGGGGTCTTCAATCATTTCATTACAACAGAAGGGCCAGCTTCTGAGATGCTTCTTCCTCAGTAGCCTAGCTGCACAGGGAAACACTATGCACTCACGTACACACACAAAGACTGATAATAAACCTTGATGTCATACAGTGGGAAGAGTCCTGGTTATGGAGTCGTAACACCTGGGTTCAAGTCCTACATCTGTCACTTACTGGCCCCAAGAATTTCTTGACCACGGTAACTACACCCAAAAATGAGAATAATCCCACCTACCTCAAAGGGCTGTTATAGGGATACAAACATTAGTTTACAAGAATTTCTCTTTTTAGGACTTCCCTGGTGGTGCAGTGGTTAAGAATCCGCCTGCCAATGCAGGGGACACAGGTTCAAGCCCTGGTCCAGCCCTGGTCCGAGAAGATCCCACATGCTACGGAGCAACTAAGCCTGCGAGCCACAACTACTGAGCCCGTGCACCTAGAGCCCATGCTCCGCAACGAGAAGCCACCGCAATGAGAAGCCCGCGCACAGCAACGAAGGCCCAAAGCAGCCAAAATAAATAAATTTTTAAAAACTTCCCTTTTTAAAAACACCCGTAAGATTAGATTAGGCATTGAGTTCCACCACGTGTAACCCTGTGGAAACTCTTTCATCATAACAGATGGGACAAAGGATTAAGTAGAGGCCTCTGGCCACCCCAGACTGTAAGTGGCGTTTCCGACACTCCCAGCAAAAACGAAGCGGAGTCGAGGCCCCCCATGTCGCGGCCCCCGCGCGCCGACTCCAGGCCGAGGGCCGTGCGCTCCGGGGGTGGCAGCCGCCTCCCCGCCGCGGAGCCGCCCACCGCCGCTCTAAACCCGCTCCCGGGGAGGCGCGGCTCCCTCACCAGGTCAGGAAGACCCCGGTCTTGCGGCCCCTCCTCACGGCATAAAACATGGCGAGCCCGCGGGAGCTGCGGCCACCGCAACGCAAGGCAGCCAAAGCCACTCTGTGCGCCAGGCCCAGAAGCCTGGTCATCGCTCACTGCCGTTCACCGGCATCCACGCCTCACCCCGGCCACAAGCCTTCATCACACATGCTGGACTTCCGGCGGCGGCGCAGGGAGATGACGCAACTAGGGGCGGGACCTGGGGCGGGGCCCAGACTCGCGCTTTTCTGACTCGTCAATTTCCTGGAAGTCAGTGAGACTGTGGGGTCTGGGCCGAGGTCACGGGGGCGGGGCCTAAGGAGGGGCAGAGGCGGGGATAGGGGCGCCTGGGCGGGGCCCATGGTGGGCGGGGTCTGGGCGGTGGGGGCGGGACCGGTCGGGCTGGGTGGGAAAGCGGTCCTGCTCTCGCCCAGTCCCCGCCGCCTCCAGCAGCTCGGGCGGCTCCCCGCGCTTGGTGGGCGCTGCAGGCTCTATGCGGTGGGCATCTGGCTCCCGGCCACGGGTCCCTACGTCGGCCTCCCGTAGTTCTGGGGCGCTCCCGCGGTGCGGGGTGCACTCAGGACTGGCCAAGCACTCGGATGGGCTGGCTTACTGGCTCACTGTTGTCGTGGCCGGAAAGACATTGGGGTTCATAAAGGGAAAAGAGGGTGGGTGCCGCTGAGGGAGAGGGTGAAGGGGGTGTGAGCGCTGCATACCGCCGCCGCCTCGGTGCTCCGCTCAAGGGGGTGGCCCTTTTCCCCACCCCACCCAGGCCGGTGTGTAACCAGTAGGATGTCCAATACTTAACACACTACGACCCAAGGGGAAAATTTAGTTAGAAAGGCAATGTCTTAGAATTCTGCCCAGTATTTCACATTTTGCTCTTTAAGCAAACCGACTTCCAAGTCCTCTCCATTGACAAGTCTTGCTTTTCAAATTAACTTTACTTAATTTTCTTGAAGTCTTCAGTTCCACAAACGTTATCAAACACGCACTGTGTGCTACCCAAGCCCCGGGGGATGCAGAATTGACTAAGGCAGTCTGAGCACCAAGGAATCCCGTGATAACAGACAGAGGACGTCAGCAAAGTGTGTGCCAGGCAGGGGAGAGTGAACACCCTTGCCTGGAGGGCCAGGGAACACAATAGTGCCTGAGTAAAGCTTTGAAGGATAAAAGGAGAGTTCATTCAGGTGAGTTAGGCAGAGAGAAGGAAGTAGGATATTCCAGGAAGAAGGAACAGCAAAGGTGTGGTCAGTGTGTTCTTGCCTGTGAACTCAAGGAACATCCATTTTAAAGATTTCAACTTTCCTTATTTACATTTAAATTGGCTCTAGTCCATTCCTCAACCCTATCTTTATTGCACTTCAAGGTAGCTTCTTTCAAAAAAGGTGTCCTTAAAAATCAATTAATGACAGATCATGTCATCTCTTCTGTAGATATATGATGAAAGCTAGGGATGGCCCAGTGACTGCTCTCAGGATGACCGCAGCCCCTCTTTTCACGGTCATTCATTCCCCCTCTGCCCAGGGCCTCTGGAGCTCCTGTAGCCTCTGGATGAGCATAGGCCAAGACTTGGAAATTTTCTTTCTGGACCTACTTTTCTTTAGAAGCATCTCTAGCTCATGTTCTCCTGGTGACACAGGTTAAGTTACGGACACAGATGGCACCTGGAAGCACTGATTTCTGATTAGGAAGCTGAAGTGGAAGTAAGTCAGGGTAGTGGGCCAAAAGCAAACGTCTTCACTTCAAAGCTCTGAAAGAACTGGGATCCTCAGCCAGATATGAAACAACGACAGTTGTGTAGGGTATAGACACAGCTGTCAACTGCAGTATTCTCTGGGGGAGGAGAGAGGCTGGGTCCACGGAAAAGTGCTGCCTGACCCTATCCCCCTGACCTTGGGGTCAGACCTACTTAGGACTTGCTTTTTCATGTAAATTAGCTGGCTGTGGTCCTTTATTGAATTTTTATTTTATTTTTGTGGCCCCACTACACAGCATGCAGGATCTTAGTTCCCCGACCAGGAATTGAACCCGTGCCCCCTGCAGGAGCCACACAGAGTCTTTTTTTTTTTTTTTTTTCCACACAGAGTCTTAACCACTGGACCACCAGGGAAGTCCCTGTGGTCCCTTATCACAGAATACTCACGGTCCCTACAAAGTTGTAGTTTGGAATTATCTGAGTATGTTCAGACAATCATCCATGCGGCTTTCTACAATTACAAAACTGTTTCTTCTGGCATTTCATTGACTGATTACTCATCTGAAAATGTTTTCTATCTTTATCTCTGGCTCGCAGTGTGTGATCTTACTTACCCTGGGCAAAAACTGGCCCATTCTCCATATGGTACTGAGCTCTGGACCAGAGTCAGAAGATACCTACCATGGGATATGTGCCTTCAGTCAAATCCTTAGCCCTTGGAAACTTAATTCCATCAACTGAAAAATGGGAATGATGGGAATGAAAATTCCCACTGCAAAAGGGTTTTCTTTTAATTGAGATATTAGGTGAAATAATAAATTTTGCAAAGTGGATAATTTACTGCCTGGCATATAACATACTCATATAGAAATAGCTATTGTCATTTTCCACTGTAATCTGTACATGAGGGGTAACGGAACCATCTACTGTTTCTCAGGGCCCACGGAAAAACTCCATAGGCATTTACTGAGTGCCAACAATACACCAGGCGCTCTTCTAGACCTGGCCACATGTGGCTCCTGAGCATGTGAAAGGGGACTAATCCAAATTCCACTGGATTTTGAGGACTGTGAAAAATAAAAAGAAGGTAAAAGTCATTAATTTTTCATATTGATTCATAGTGATTGCATGTTGAGCTGATAATATTTTGACTATCTTGGGTTAGACAAATATATTTAAAATTATGTTTTGTTTCATTTTACTTTTTATTTATTTTTTTGTTTTACTTTTTAAATGCGACAGCTAGAAAAGTTTAAATTGCTCTTGAGACTTGAGTTCGTGAAGGGCACTGTTGTAGACACGGGTGAGATGACATGGAGCTTCTGCTCTAGGGAGGGGAATGAATTACTAGACACATGAGACAGGTACTTGACCATTGTTGTAAGGGATAAAAAGAAATAACCTGGGCAATAGGAAAGAGGAGTATGCGGGTAAGAGATGTGGAAGAAAGTGCGTTATAATAGTAGTGGGGTTTTGTCTACCAGTCGTCACAGGATGTGGTGTCATTTTTGCTTTGTTGACATCAGTCGTAATGTGGTAGGGAGCCCTCTTCCTTAAGTGGTCTATCAGGAACAAGCTTTTAAAAGGTATCAATTCTCGATGTAATCAGAAGGGACTTAAGAAGTTGTGACACACTTTTGCAAAGTAGTTGCACCAATTTTTACTTTCAGCAGGAAATTCTCAGAGAGCCTGCAGAACCCTACTCTCCCCATAACTGAGTTTTTCAGACTTTTAATTTATGAAAGTGGGTGTCAACGGTGTCTCACTGTGGTCTTCACGTACATTTCTCTGATCACCAGTGACAACGGACATTTCATCAAAAGCGTTTCCCCACCTGGGTTCTTTTTGTGACATGCCTGCTCAGTAAATCCCAGCTGCTGCTGCCGCTGCTGACCAGGGACCACACTTTTTAAAAAAATTTAATTTAATTTATTTATTTTTGGCTGCGTTGGGTCTTCCTTGCTGCGTGTGGCCTTTCTCTAGTTGCGGCGGGCGGGGGCTACTCTGTTGCAGTGCTCGGGCTTCTCACTGCGGTGCCTTCTCTTGTTGCAGAGCACGGGCTCTAGATGCGTGGGCTTCATTAGTTGCGGCACGCCGGCTCAGTAGTTGTGGTGCACAGGCTTAGTTGCTCCGTGGCATGTGGGATCTTCCCAGACCAGGGCTCAAACCCGTGTCCCCTGCATTGGCAGGTGGATTCTTAACCACTGTGCCACCAGGGAAGCCCCAGGGACCACACTTTGAGAACCACTGCCCATAAAAAAGGTTCCCCTGGGGCTTCCCTGGTGGCGCAGTGGTTGAGAGTCCGCCTGCCAATGCAGGGGACACGGGTTCGTGCCCTGGTCCGGGGGGATCCCGCATGCCGCGGAGCGGCTGGGCCCGTGGGCCATGGCCGCTGAGCCTGCGCGTCCGGAGCCTGTGCTCCGCAACGGGAGAGGCCACAGCAGTGAGAGGCCCGCGTACCACAAAAAAAAAAAAAAAAAAGGTTCCCCTGTATGTTTCACTAAGAGTTTTAAAGTTTTGTTTTTGACCTTTATGTCCTTGACATTACCTCTGAAAGTTAAACATTTTTATACGTTGTTATCTCAGCACACTTGGAGTTTCCTGGGTGATAGGGACGTCTTTTGTTCTAAGCAGATAACTCTTGGTGGGTTCTTTGATGGCTTCAAGTCACCAGAAAGACCAAGCCATGGTCAGAGGGTTGGAACTTTCAACTTCATCCTCTGTCCTCTGGGGAGGGGAGGGGGCTGGAGACTGAGGTAATAATCAGTCATGCCCACATGAGGAAGCCTCCATCAAATATTTAAACGATGGAGTTCAGAGAGCTGTCGTTATTGAACACGTGGAGGTGCTGGGAGGGTGGTGTGCCCAGAGAGGGCATGAAAATTCTGTGTTTTATTTTTTACATGGTAAATATCAATAGACACACCCACATAAATAAAAATTCTTCAAGGTTTTCAATCATTTTAAAAAGTGCAGAGTCCTGGGGCCAAAATCTTGAGAACTGCTGACCTAGCAAAAATTATAGATCAACATAGGAACACATGTAACATCATATATTCAAACTATGTGCTTGTAACTCCAATTTACATTTTCCTGCAAATTATATTTTTTGAATAAAAATTTCTACCAGTCTATATATCATGTTTCTGTAAAACATGTTAGGGTTTCCCAAAATGTTTGATTTTGGATAGATAACTCTCTGAAGCCATTTCTTGCTTCAGAAATGAAGTATTTATTTATTAGTACCCAGGAGTGTACAGACGCCACAGAATCGCTTTCACATTGTCAGAACTGACATTCAGGAAGCCTGTACTAAGTAGTGTACACACAGCCATGACCGATCCCAACACTAACATTATCCCGTTTACAGAGAAGGAAGCTGAGATTTCAAGTGATTAAGTACCTTGGCCACAGCCATGCAGACAGAAAGGGTGCAGCCAGGGCTCAGACCCCAGGCCAACGCCCACCCTGGGAAACCTAAGGCATCGTTCTCAAAGAGCGGTCCTTGGCAACAGCATCACCTGGGAACGTGTCAGGACGGATGCACCTGCACCACATCTGCAGAATGAGAACTGTGTGGGCGGAGCCCAGCACTCTGGTTTAGCAAGCGCCAGGTGACGGTGATGCATGCTCAGGTTTGAGACCACTGCTGAATGACGCCCCTCTCCCCCTGGAGCCGGCCATGTGTCTCCATTTCTGCTGCTCTGTGAGCTTCTCACCTCACCCTGTGAGGTCAACAGGCAGATCTTATGTTTATTTAATAAACGAAGAAACAGAGGCTCAGGGAGTTTTAATGACTTGCCCAAAGTCATCTAGTTAGTTTTGGAACTGGAACTTGATCCCAAATCTTCGGTCTCTTAATCTGAAGCCACGAGTAGCACCAACAGGGAATCCGGGGGCAGTAAGGTCAGAGCAGTAGCCGGAGACCTCATTTCGCTGCCTTTAGTCAAGGGGCAGAGAACAAGCATGGGTCCCCTCCAGGGGTCTGGCCCATTGTAGCCAGACGCTCACTGTGATGGCAGCCCCTGGGGCTCCATGTCGTCTACAGGCTGTTCACGGTGTGCTAGGATCCGCAGTGCATTCAAGACCTTAGTGCTCACACCCGGAGACCGTGAGTTACACTCATCACCACAGGAGTTAGACACACACAAAATCTGGATGCAGGTGTGGTTTACCATAGTGTCACCTTCTGATTTCCACCTCGTCACATTTCTCCGTCATCCCATAGCACACAACCCCCGCGCCCACCGTGACACCAATGCCTGGGTGGGGGGAGCCTCGCCCTGGTGCAGGCAGCACCCAGGCGCCTGTTCTGTAGAGCATTTTAAAATGACAATAAAACCCAACCAAAATTTCCAAACACTGTCAGTGACAGATACTCCTCCCAGAAGAAAACCTCTCTTGTTGGCCTAGAAATGGTGTAGTTTCCCATTTTCACTACTAACCTTTTGTGAAAATGAATAAACAGGAACCTCATTCAAAACAACTGCAGCCTGAACAGGAAGAAAATTACCTTGCATCTCCAGCAGGAAGATGGTTGTGACTTTACTACCCAGCAGAAGGGAGGAAGAATTCCTCCTCGCCTGGCAACAGCCCAGCCAATGAGAAGCCACTACACTTCAAACTCCCAGTTTCCTCCAATGGGCTCTTAGTTCAGAAGAGCCCCTCCCAGTTCCCCTACTCCTCTATAAAATACGTTCCGCTCCTCTGTTCCTAGGGCTTGCCTCTAGTTCCCCACGGGTTGCAAGTTTTGAATTGCAGTTCTTTACTGTTTCCAGATAAACGCGTTTTGCTGGTAAAATAACTGGCTGTTTTATTGTTTTAGGTCAACACGTTTCACAAACATTATATTTTACATGGAAGTTAATTCCAAGACCTCCCAGTTATACAGTTGGTTCCAATGCAAACGCACTCAGCTATAAAAAGTTCACGTGGTTCAGAAATATAGATCTTGCTTCAGGCATGGTTCGGTCCAACCCCTGCGGCACTGTGTCCTCCTGCATTTAAAAAGTATATTGGAAGTAAAAAAAAATGTGGGCTTGCCTGGTGGCGCAGTGGTTGGGAGTTCGCCTGCTGATGCAGGGGACGCGGGTTTGTGCCCCGGTCCGGGAGGATCCTGCAGGCCGCGAAGCGGCTGGGTCCGCGCGTCCGGAGCCTGTGCTCCGCGGCGGGAGAAGCCGCAGCGGTGAGAGGCCCGCGTACCGCAAAAAAAAAAGAAAAAGAAAAAAAAAGATAGTAAGCCATGACTGTAAACACAAAGAAGCAGGACTTGAACTTCCATTACTTCACTTGTCATTCTACGTCAGCACTTATGTTTAAAATTTAAAACAATGAAAGAGAGCAGTGAGAACTACAAGGTGAAGTATTTTTGTTAAAGTGCAGATTTTAGTTTGTACATTAAAAATTTTACTAAAGTTGGGGCTTCCCTGGTGGCACAGTGGTTGAGAGTCCGCCTGCCAATTCAGGGGACATGGGTTCGTGCCCTGGTCCGGGAAGATCCCACATGGTACAGAGCAGCTAGGCGCGTGAGCCATGGCCGCTGAGCCTGCGCGTCCGGAGCCTGTGCTCCGCAACGGGAGAGGCCACAACAGTGAGAGGTCCTCGTACAGAAAAAAGAAAAAAAAAAAAAATTTTACTAAAGTTGATAAATATCATTAAAATGGAAATTTATTCCTCTTTTTGAATGTTAATTATTAGTTTTAAAAGAGTGAATTAAGGGCTTCCCTGGTGGCGCAGTGGTTGAGAATCTGCCCGCCAACGAAGGGGACACAGGTTCGAGACCTGGTCTGGGAAGATCCCACATGCCACGGGGCAACTGGGCCCTTGAGCCACAACTACTGAGCCTGCGCGTCCGGAGCCTGTGCTCCGCAACAAGAGAGGCCGCGACAGTGAGAGGCCCGCGCACCACGATGAAGAGCGGCCCCCGCTCGCCACAACTAGAGAAAGCCCTCGCACAGAAACGAAGACCCAGCACAGCAAAAATAAATTATAAATAAATAAATAAATAAATTTATTTAAAAAAAAAAAAAGAGTGAATTAAGAAACTAATGATTACTGGGACTTCCCTGGTGGCGCAGTGGTTAAGAATCCGCCTGCCAGTGCAGGGGACACGGGTTCAATCTCTGGTCTGGGAAGATCCCACACGCTGCAGAGCAAGTAAGCCCGTGCACCACGACTACTGAGCCTGCGCTCTAGAGCCCGCGAACCACAGCTACTGAGCCCACATGCCACAACTACTGAAGCCTGTGCTCTAGAGCCCGTGTACTGCAACTACTGAGCCTGTGTGCCGCAACTACTGAGCCTGTGCTCTAGAGCCCATGTGCTGCAACTACTGAAGCCAGCGTGCCTAGAGACTGCACCGCAGCAAGAGAAGCCACCGCAATGACAAGCCCACGCTCGCCACTAGAGAAAGCCTGTGCGCAGAAACAAAGACCCAACGCAGCCAAATAAATAAATGAGTTTATGTTTTTTTTTTAAAAGAAGAAACTATTACTAATGATAATCACATGATTATAATCAGAAATACTTCTGTCGACTAGAGGAGGGTGTTAAGATAATAACTCACCCTGGGCATCAAATGCCCTTGGGAGCCCCTGCACACCACACTACTGGGTTTCTACTAGTTGTAGAAACAGTCCACCAGCCTGTTCCTCAGCTTGAAGAGCAGCACAAAATGCGCCCCCCCCACGTCACCCAGAAAACATAGATCAAGTACTGAGCTAATGGCTTTTTAGTTGCAATCTTCCTGAGACAATGGACTTTTGTTATTTATTTAACCCATTTGCATGATGCCCTTGAAGATGGTCACCAAGGTCCATCTTACAGGGACCTGTAGATGGACGTGAACAGAGTGACACTGAGGATCATTTCTGCAAGGCTTCGTCAAGGTTTCCTGACCTCAGTCCCATGGCAAGTGGGGGTCAGATTCCCTGAGCATGGAATTGTGGGGGTCTTGTGGGGCGCTGGGTGTCAGTGCACTTGGCGGGGGGCCTGGGTGGTGGAAGTGAGGAATTGCAGGTGCAACTCAGTCCCCCAATCCTGCTGCTCTCCTGTCCCTGAGCTATGAAGTTCACATATGTTGACTTCAAATTCCAGCTGCATGATTTCTAGCTGTATAAATTTGTTGAGTTGCTTAACGTCTCTGTTCTGTGCTTTGAAAAGTGGAGATGACGGGGACTTCCCTGGTGGTCCAGTGGTTAAGAATCTGTCTTCCAATGCAGGGGACCCGGGTTCTGATCCCTGGTCGGGAAACTAAGTTCCCACATGCCACAGGGCAACTAAGCCCTCACGCCGCAACTACTGAACCCATGTGCCACAACTAGAGAGCCCGTGCTCTGCAAAGAGCCCACGTGCCGCAACGAAAGATCCTGCATGCCGAAATGAAGACCCTGCATGCCTCAACTAAGACCTGACGCAGCCAAATAAGTAAGTAAATAAAATAAAAATTAAAAAAGAAATCCAAGGGCTTAGCAGATGAAGAATTCTCAACAGGGTGTCTGAGCTGAATGGTGAACCACAGGGGTACTTTCACAAACACAGCAGGCCATATTCTGCTAAGTGCTTAGAGGATGAAGAATGGCTACTAAAACTAGCCAAGTTAGCACAGATTAAAAAAAAAAATGGAGATGATGCCGCTGTGCACGGGGGCTGTGCATAGCCACTGACTGCACGTGCTCCTCTAACATGGCCGACATACGGCATGTCCTCAACGGCACACCAATTCTTTTCATCCTGTGCATATTTCATGAAGGTTAATGGGAAGGATGATGTTGCTTTTGATGAAATATATTAAAGATGAGCAAATGATCAGTTTATGATAAAAGTCAAAAGTGTAAATATTTCTATAATTTAACTAGTAACATGTGAGCAATTACCTTCTGTCTACTGATAGGTCACCGATGTCTAAAGGTCACATATTGTTATATAGGAAGAGTGACCTTGAGACTTGCCAAAAGAACCCAGTGACCTTGCTTCAATTAAATGCACAAGATTCTCACATTCATTTCAGGCTTGCACATTTATTTCACTCACATGCTTCTTACGCTAGCTGATAGATAATAATAATAAAAACCCTGCCAGCAATAAGTAGAGGGGAGAGAAAAACCTTCTGGTTAAACTCAATCCATTAATTCTTGATCAGACAGGCAGGTCCATAAATTCATTTTACCTTCAAGGACCCATTGGTAACTCTTCTTCTGTCACGTTATTATTAACATTGGGAGGTGTGATTTGGAGGGGAAAGAATGACTTTGAAGTCCAGGCTTTCTCACCCAAACAACCTCTAGGCTTTCTGCCTCACAGAGCTGAGATAAAGCATTCCCAACACAGCATCCTTTTTCATGGGGACTTTTATACAATATAGAAGTAACTTTTTAGGGACTTCCCTGGTGGCACAGTGGTTAAGAATCTGCCTGCCAATGCAGGGGACACGGGTTCTATCCCTGGTCGATGCATGCGCCACAACTACTGAGTCTGCACTCTGGAGCCCATAAGCCACAACTACTGAGCCTGCGTGCCTAGAGCCCGTGCACCGCAACAAAGAGTAGCCCCCGCTCGCTGCAACTAGAGAAAGCCTGCGTGCAGCAACAAAGACCCAAAGCAGCCATAAATAAATACATAAATACATAAATAAATAAATAAATAAATAAAATAAATTAAAAAAAAAAAGAAGTAACTTTTTAAAGGAGAACAGATCTTGCTTGTTTAACTGTGCTCCCTGCCCTGGCGGTATTCTGTCCTGGACCAGAACTACCCAGTGTAAAAAATTAATGGGCAGAATTAAATAGAGTTGGGAGACCAGAACGGGGAGCTCGCCTGCCCTGCAACAATGGCAGAGCCCAACAGGAAGAAGGACTCCCCTTCTCTCTAGGCAAGGACTCAGCCAATGAAAAGCCACAGACTGCCTACCACAGCCCTCCCGCCTCCCTCTTCCTCTCCATAAAAGTGCTCTTCCCCTCGCCATGCAGGGCTTCCACGTGGCTCACCACCTCTCTGCTGATTCTGAATAAACCCATCTTTGCTGGAGAAATACCTGGCAGTCTATTTGTTTCAGGTCATCACTTTTCTTGACCTTACAGGGACTGGAGAAGACTCCCAACACCTCCGGGTGAGCAGACAGGGGTGGTACCCACATTGCCCCATTGGGCTCACTGCTTTTCTTGCTGACCCTGGAGTTTGAAGGTACATCTTTCTCCTGGATCCAAGCTCACGGCGTCTTTGTGTTTGAAGCTCTGCAGGCTCCATTCAGGATCTATTTAAGGGTTTCGTCTCTCCAGTTAAGGCCTCGCTCTGTATAAGAGTTTTCATTTGGCACTTCGGTCTAATCTTGAGGTCAGACTGTTTCAACCAAAGCTGGCTGAAAATGCTGTCGGCCCAATTCCTTTGGGAAGGGACTGCTTCAGGGGAAGCAGTGCTGGGTTTTCAGCCTTTGGCCTGTCCCTTCAGAAGGGCGGCCTCCTGAAGATGGGCTGAAAAACAGACCTCAGCCGGGCTCCTCCAGGACCACGCTGTCTCCTTACGACTGGCTGGGACTGGCTTGCAAGCTGTTTGAATTGAGCTGTAAACCATTTAAGCTGTTTGAAAATTGTTCTTTGCTGTAGAGGAAAACCTCTAGGAAATGGAATCCCAGTTATCTAACTGAGTATTTTGAGGAACCCCCTGTACAGGGGCTCCAACTGGTTTTATGTTTAAAAACCTCATGCCTTCCTCATGTGTGTTTCTAACTAAGTGGACTGATCTGACCAAAGGCAGTCTAGAATGTCAATGGCCCTTATGGGAAACTTTTGAAATCCCAAACCTAATTTCCTCACAACCAAATTGGACTAAAATAGCTCAGAGTTTTCCAAAACTGAGTGGAAAGCTTATTTTAATTGGTATTTTGTGGCTTCCCAACATTATCATGGGTCTAAAATTGTCTCTCTGCAAAATAAGATTTTATGATCAATTGAGGCAGCAGTGATTCGACGAAGAGAAAGTGGCCCAGAAGCCTCAGGCTCCTCTTCTTGGCTTCTTGGTCTCAGGCTCCTGTCTGGCACCATCTCGAGTCTCTCCCTCGGCCCTCCTCGTGACCACACTGCCTGCTTCCACCTCCCTCCTTCCCTTCTGTGCCACCTACGCTCCTCTACACCCTCAGTTCCCTCACACTAGTTCTCTCCTCGAACTTTTCTTTTGCTCTGAAACTCTCCCCACCCCCTCTCCTCTGAACTTGTCAGAAAAACGCCCTTTGAAATTAAGCCATTTGAGGCACCAAAGTCTAAACCCTTAATTTCATATGCTCCCTGGACTGAGGCTGAACTGGGAGCCAGGGTCAAAGCTTTCCCAGAGTCACCGAAGATTCTCACAGATTTGCTGAGGAATTCAATATAGTCGTTCAAATTTATCAACCTGGTTCCTCTGACTTCTATCAGCTACTTCATAGGCTCATTGGTGAAGGCCAGCCCAGCATTGCATGAAAACTGCTGACTGGGAAAATCCTGACAGGTCTCTAGAAATACAACTGAGATATCAGCCCACTAACTTAGATGATCAGGCTTGAGCAATCACTAGGCGACTTCACTGAGCAATTCCTAGGGCTTTTCCAAAGCCTATTAATTGGAACAAAATTCAGACTTGCACACAAAAATCTGATAAATCTGTTCATGAATATTACAATCAACTTCAGATTGTTTTATTTATTTATTTATTTATTTTTGGCTGCGTTGGGTCTCTGTTGCTGCGTGTGGGTTTCCTCTAGTTGTGGTGAGCAGGGGCTACTCTTTGTTGCTGTGCACAGGCTTCTCACTGCGGTGGCTTCTCTTGTGGAGCACGGGCTCTAGGTGCACAGGCTTCAGTAGCTGTGGCTTGCGGGCTCTAGAGCGCAGGCTCAGTAGTTGTGGTGCACGGGCTTAGTTGCTCTGCAGCATGTGGGATCTTCCCGAACCAGGGCTCGAACCTGTGTCGCCTGCATTGGCAGGCGGATTCTTAACCACTACGCCACCAGAGAAGCCCCTCAGTTGTTTTTTTTTTTTGTTGTTGTTGTTTTTAATTCTGGTTTTCCTTCAGATCTTGATTCCACCTGGGTAGCTTTAGCTCTATGTTGATTAATGGGCTGAACTGGGATTTTCCCCTTCTGGTAAAAAGCACCAGGATGGGATGGGGAACCATGTCCACTCCAGACTTAGTTACTCTGCAGACCAGCTCTCTCACACTAGGTGAGTCAAGTCCAAGCGAGACCCCAAAATTCTTCATCTTCAACTTCAGCAAATGAAGGCTCCTTAACAAAACCAAATACTCCTAGTTTCTGCTGTTATCGCAAAGATCCAGGACATTGGAAAGGAGACTATTACAAATTTGAGCATTTTAGGTGTGTCCAGTCTTTCTGACATCTTCCCACTTCTCAGTGTTGGGCTCTGAGGAACTGCGGGGGCTCTTCCCATTCCTCCCTCTTAATCAGCTTGGAGAAACATTTCTGCAGATTTGGGATGAATTACTTCTAGTCCTAAAGGACACTGGACTCACACGCTCAGTGCTCAACTTCACTACTTAAACAGCCCCTGCCTCGGAGCACTAAAACAGTTCCAATAGTGGAATCTCTAATGAACCTCAAGAGGTTCCTGTGTCTGAATCTCTTCCCTTTTGTTTAGACCCTTTGAGAAATATGTACCCTTTCAACCTTAGTTCCTCCGCTCCTATCTATTTATTATGTGGAGGCTTCTTAAAGAAGTATCATGCCAGAATTTCTTTCTCTCAAAAGGAGGGAATAATTCTAGAACTTGACAGTAGTCATCACAGTAACTAATCAGGAGAATTAATTGACACTTTGACATCTTTTATTTTTTCCTCTCTGATGATACTAGAGCTGACCCTGAAAACACTGATCGTTTGTCCTATTGAATCAGCTACCAACCTCATTATGGGCAAAATCTCCAACCGATGTTGGCAAAACTCACAGAGAATCTGTCATCAAAATAGATCCCTCAAAAAACTCTTCCCAGAATTGATCAATATTCTAAGTAAAGAAGCCCTTCGAGGCATAAAGCGCGAAGTACATTACAAATCTCAAGACTTCATTATCCCTTGTACTGGTCCCTGGAACACTCTCTAAGGCCCAGGGTGGAGGTTTGTCCAGGACCTCCAGGCAATAGACAACACTGTTATCCTTCCACATCCTGTTGTTCCTAACCCTCATACATCCATTCCCACCAGAAGTAAATCCTTTATGTAACTGATTTATGCAGTGTGTCAACTAAAAAATTTCACAACCTAAAAATTGAGAGTTATGTTTTATTTGGCGGACATACTGAGGACTTCAAGCCCGGGAGGCAGCATCTCAAGTAACCCTGAGAAACTGCTCCAAGGAGGTGAGGGGGGAGCTAGGATATACAGGAGTTTTGCAACAAAGGGCATGTAGTAGGAAAAAAAGATTACTGATAATAAAAGAAAACGATATCTCAAGTTAAGGAATTTAGCACTTTTTCTATGCATGGGAAGATGCAAGAGTCTGGGCTCACTGATATCATTCCTTTGATATCCACCTCAGCTACCTCAGCTACCTGGGGCCAGTATCCTCTGTTTTCACATGCTGAGTTTCACCTTCCGGAGTGGCTGCAGTCTGATGGCTGCTACTTCGCAGGTATTCTTTGTTTCCTCCCGAGTTCCCTCAGGGCTCACTGCTCACCTTCGGAGGTGGCTGCAATCACTGATGACTGTGACATCATTTGTTTACTGATACGGCAGTCAAAATATTTTATTTCTCACGTGCATTCTTTAGTATTCTGGTCAATGAAACAGTTGGAAGAAAAACAGCTCACCTGGACAGTAATGCCTCAGGGTTTTACTGAGAGCCCTTATTTCTCACAAATCTGAAGGCTGATCTGGATGATATAAAATAAAGTTCCCTAAAGGTTCTACTTTGTTGCTTTATGTAGATTTGCTTCTTTGCTCTCCTTTTCAAGCCTCTTCACAGGAAAATAGAATCTACTTGCCATAAAGGGATATAAGACTGCCAAAGAAGAGTGGCAGTTTTCCCAAACCCAGGTTCGACCTTAGGGCATCTGATATCAGAGCAAGGACTACACGTAGATTCAGACAGGCTTCATGCTGTCATAAGTTAGCCAGCTGAGAGGTTTCCTTGGGCCAGCTAGTTACAGCTGAAATTGGAGTCCAAGTTTCTCTCTTATGGCCAAACTTCTATATGTTTTACTGAACAATAATAACCCTGACCCAATTTTATGGGAAAAACCAGATGACATGGTCTTCAAGGCCATGAAGAAAAGTTTGCAGAACCCACCTGCCCACGGGCATCCCAGTTATCAGATCCGCCCACCCCCTTTCCTTTTTCTACATGAAAAGGAAGGGGAGAAACTAGCAGTACGGCAAAGATGGTGGGGCAGGAAGGCCCTGAGCTCACCTCCTCCCAAAGGAGGAGCAAAATCACAACTATTTACAGAGAAACTGTCAACGAGAATGACCTGAAGACTAGCACAAAAGATTTATTTTAAAGAAATAAAGAAGGAGCCAGAGCGAGACCGGTAGGAGGGGCGGAGATGTGTCACAGTCAAGACCCACACCCCTGGGTAGACAACTACAAAAAGGAGGACAATCCCAATCACAGAGGTTCTCTCCAAGGAGCGAGGGGTCCAAGCCTGGCATCAGCCTCCCCAGCCTGGGGCCCTGCAGCGGGACCCAGAACATCTGGCTTTGAAGGCCAGGAGAGCCAGAGGGCTATAGGAAACAGAGGCTCCACTCTTAAAGGGCACACACAAAATCTCACATGCTACAAGTCCCACAACAGAGGCAGTAGTTTGAAAGGAGTCTGGGTTAAAGCCACTTGCTGCTGATCTTGGAGAGCCCCCCAGAGAGGCAAGAGGCAACCGAGACTCCCCCTGCAGACAAAGATGCTGGTGGCAGCCATTTTGGGGTGCCCATTCTACCACAAGGACACTAGTGCTGACAAGAGCCACTTTGGAGTCCTTCCTCTAGCCTATTAGCAACAGAGGCTTGCCCACCCACCAGCGGGCCAGCATCAGTCCTGGGACCCTCTGAGTCCTACAAGCAGGAACCCCAGGACCTAGCCCCACCCACCAGTGGGATGGCACCAGCCTGAGGACCCCCAATCCCCAAAGTCAGCTGTGACAGGACCGGGCCCCATCCACCAGCAGACCAGCAGCCTCTGCATGAGGCAGGGCTACGGGGCAGGGGTAGCCCTACCTACCAGTGTGCTGACAATGGTCAGCCCTGCTACAACAAAAGGGTCCACACAGCCCACAGAGGAGGCACCCCTCCAGCATATAGCTCTAGTGAACAGAGGGGAGGGTCCTATAGGAAGGGTCCCTATAGGACGTCTCCTCCATAAGGCTACTTTTCCAAGATTGGGAAATGTAACAGACCTACCGACTACATGGAAATAAAAGTACAGAATTAGGCAAAATGAGGTGACAGAGGAATATGATCCAAACAAAGGAACAAGGTCAATCCCCAGAAGAAAAGCTAAGTGAAGTGGGGATAACCAGTCTACCTGATAATGGTTCAGGTGATGATCATAAAGATCCTCAGAGAACGTGGGAGGAGAATGGATGAACACTGTGAGAAGTTTAACAAAGGCTTAAAAAAAGAGAATGAAACAGAGCTGAAGAATACGATATCTAAAACTAAAAACATGCTAGAAGGAAACAACAGTAGATTAGATGATACAGAGGAATGGCTCAGCAAACTGGAAGACAGAGTAGTGGAAACCAACCAAACTGAACATAAAAAAGAAAAAGGAATTAAAAAAAAATGAGGACACTTTAAGAGACCCCTGGGACAACATCAAGCATATAACATTTGCATTACAGGGATGCCAGAAAATGGGGGCAGAGAGCTTATTTGAAGAGATAATAGCTGAAAACTTCCCTAGCTTGGGAAAAGAAATAGACATCCAGGTCCAGGAAGTACAGAGATTTCCAAACAGGATCAACCCAAAGAGGACCACATCAAGACACATGGTGATTAAAATGGCAAAAAATAAAGATAAAAAGAGAATCTTAAAAGCAGAAAGGGAAAAGCAACTAGTTATGTACAAGGGAACTCTCATAAGACCATCAGCTGACCCTTCAGCAGAAACTTTGCAGGCAAGAAGGGGGTGGCATGATATATTTAAAGTGATGAAAGGAACAAAAACAAGAATACCAGGCAAAGTTATCATTAAGATTTGAAGAATAGATAAAGAGTCTAATAGACAAGAAAAAGCTGAAAGAGTTTAGCTTAACACCAAGCTGGCTTCACAAGAAATGTTAAAGGGACTTCACTATATATGGCTATACATAAATCTATCGGTAACAACAATCCAAAAATCTACAATAGATACACATGCAAGAAAAGAGAAAAGGAGCCAAACATAACACTAAAGATAGTTATTAAATCACAAAGAGAGCAAAAGAAGAGAAAAAGAACAAAAAGTAACTACAAAACAAGAAAACAATAAAATGGCAATAAGTACATACTTATTAATAACTACTTTAAATGTAAATGGATTATATGCTCCAGTCAAAAGAGATAGGGTGGCTGAATGGATACAAAAACAAGACTCATTTATATGCTGTCTGCAAGAGGCTCACTTCAGATCTGAAGACACATACAGACTGAAGGTGAGGGGATGGAAAAAGGTATTCCATGCAACTGGAAATAAAATGAAAGCAGGAGAAACAACACTTCAAATCAGACAAAATAGACTTTTACAAAGACTGTAACAGGAGTCAAAGAAGGACATTACATAACGACAAATGGATCAATCCAACATGGGAATATAACAAATGTAAATAAATATGCACCCAACATAGGAGCACCTAAATACATAAAGCAAATATTAACAAACATAAATGGAGAAATTAAGAGTAACACAATAATAGTAGGGTACTTTAACCCCACTTACATAAATGAACAAATTATCCAGACAGAAAATCAACAGGGGAACACTGGCTATAAGCAACACATTAGACCAGGTGAAGATATATACGTAGAATTTCATCCCAAAGCAGCAGAATACACATTCTTTTCAAGTGCACTTGGAACATTCTCCAGGATAGATCATGTGTAGGCCACAAAACTAGTCTCAATAAGTTTAAGAGGACTGAAATCATATCAAGTATCTTTTCTGACCCAAATGGTATGAAACTAGAAATCAACCACAAGGAAAAACCTGGAAAAACACACAAACACACAGAGGCTACACAATATGCTATTAAGAACCAATTGTCACTGAAGAAATCAATGAGGACAAATGAAAATGTGAACTCAACAATCCAAAATCTATGGGATGCAGCAAAAGCAGTTCTAAGAGGGAAGTTTATAATGATACAAGCCTACCTCAAGAAACTAGAAAAATCTCAAATGAACAACCAGACCTTACATGTATAGTAACTAGAAAAGGAAGAATAAACAAAACCCAAAGTTAGTAGAAGGAAGGAAATAATAAAGATCAGAGCAGAAATAAATGAAATAAAGACTAAAAAAAATAGAAAAGGTTAATGAAACTAAGAGGTGGTTTCTTGAAAATAGAAGCAAAATTGATAAACCTTTGGACAGACTTATCAAGAAATAAAAAAGAGACCCCCCTCCCAAAATAAAATTAGAAATGAAAGAGGAGAGGTTACAACCAACACCACAGAAATGCAAAGGATCATGAGGTTACTGTGAACTATTATATGCCAATAAAATGGACAACCTAGAAGAAATTGATAAAATCCAAGAAACATATAATCTCCAAAGATCGAATCAGAAGAAAAAGAAAATATGAACAGACCAATGACTAGTAATGAAGTTGAATCAGTAATCAAAAAACTCCCAACAAACATAAGGCCAGGACCAGAGGGCTTCACAGATGAATTATACCAAACATTTAAATGAGTTAACACCTATCTTCTTGAAACCATTCAAAAAAATTGAAGAGGAAGGAAGGCTTCCAAACTCATTCTACAAGGCCAGCCTCACTCTGATAACAAAACCAGACAAAGATATTGCAAAAAAAAGACAATTACAGGTCAGTATCACTGATGAACATTGATTTTAAAAAAGCCCTTACAAAATATTAGCAAACCAAATTCAACAAAACATTAAAACAATCATATATCATGACCAAGCGGGATTTATCCCAGGGATGCAAGGATGGTTCAATATCTGCAAATTAATCAATATGATATGCCACATTAATGAACTGAAGAAAAATCACATGATTATCTCAATAGATGCATGAAAAGCTTTTGACAAAATCCACATCCATTTATGATAAAAATTCTCAACAAAGTGGGCAGAGAGGGAACATACCTCAACATAATAAAGTCCATATATGATAAGCTCACAGCTAACATCATACTCAAGGGGGAAAAGGTGATAGCATTTCCTCTAAGATCAGGAACAAGACAAGGATGCCCACCCTCACCACTTTTTTTTTTTTTTTTTTTTTTTTTTTTTGCGGTACGCGGGCCTCTCACTGCTGTGGCCTCTCCCGTTGCGGAGCACAGGCTCCGGACGCGCAGGCTCAGCGGCCATGGCTCACGGGTCCAGCCGCTCCGCGGCATGTGGGATCTTCCGGGGCACGAACCCGTGTCCCCTGCATCGGCAGGCAGACTCTCAACCACTGCGCCACCAGGGAAGCCCCCTCACCACTTTTATCCAACATAATATTGGAAGTCCTAGCCACAGCCATCGCAGAAGAAAAAGAAATAAAAGGATTTTAAATTGCAAAGGAAGAAGTAACTGTCACTGTTTGCAGATGACATCATATTATACATAGAAAATCCTAAAGACACCACCAAAAAACCACTAGAACTCATTAGTGAATTCAGTAAAGTTGCAGGATACAATATTAATATACAGAAATCTGTTGTGTTTCTATACAATAACAACAAACTATCAAATAAAATTAAGAAAACAATCTCATTTTACAATCTTAGCAAAAAGTATAAAATACCTAGGAGTAAATCTAAGACAGTAAATATCTGTGCTTGGAAAACTATAAGACATTGATGAAAGAAACTGAAGATGACACAAACAAATGGAAAGATATGCTGTGCTCATGGCTTGAAAGAATTAATACTGTTAAATTGTCCATACTACCCAAGGCAATCTACAGATTCATTGCAATCCCTATCAAAATACCACTGGCATTTTTCACGGAACTAGAAGAAACAATTCTAAAATTTGTTTGGAAATACAAAGATGCTGAATAGCCAAAACAATCTTATGAAAGAAGAGCAAAACTGGAGGTATCATGCTCCCTGATTTCAAGCTATACCACAAAGATACAGTCATCAAAATAGGATGCTACTGGCACAAATTCAGACACATAGGTCAATGGAACAGAACAAAGAGCCCAGAAATAAACCCACACTTATCTGGTCAATGACTCTATGACAGATGAGGCAAGAATATATAATGTGGAAAAGACAGCCTGAAGACCCAAGTTTGGTTCAGTAAAAGAAGCAACTTAATTGTCCACTGGTAGATGAATGAATAAAGAGTATGTGGTATATATAAACTTGACTCTCTGGAAGCTACGGGAAAACACCTTGCTGGTATTTCTGCAACAAATGCTGCCCTTAAAGGGGCCAACAGCAGCCAAACCTCTGTCATGGTCCAAAGTGCTATTTCCCCAAATGATAATTTAGAAAAACTGGCTAGACAGGCCCAAAAATTGGCTTCAGAAAAGGAAAAACAAGATAGGAAATTCAACAATTACTGATTTGATAAAAAGATACAGTTCTGGTTTGGAGCAAATAACAACCTAGTTCTACCAGAGACTCTAAAATTCCCATTCCTGGGACTTCCCTGGCAGTCCAGTGATTAAGACTCTGCACTTCCACGGCAGGAGGCACAGGCTCCATCCCTGGTCAGGGAAATAATATCCCACATGCTGTGCGGCACAGCCAAAAAAAAAAAATTCCCTTTCCTCACTATTGTACATGCATTTAGCCATTGGTATACTGACAAAATGATAGATGTTAGATGGTAGCTAAATGAACCCATTAAAGAATTTTGGAGACTGAGTTGTTGAAGTTCTTTCCATTAACTGGAGGTAAAATAAACTCTTGTGTCTTCTGTCTAGCTGAAAACTACCCTGTTCTATGACCTTAGAACTATTAGTTGTTAGGATGTCAAGATTCTCAAAGTGGGGACTTCCCTGGTGGTCCAGTGGGTGAGACTCTGCACTCCCAATGCAGGGGGCCTGGGTTCGATCCCTGGTTGGGGAACTAGATCCCACATGCATGCTGCAACTAAGAGTCCACATGCCGCAACTAAAGACCCTGCATGCCATTACGAAGATCCCGCGTGCCACAACTAAGACCCAGCGCAGCTAAAATGCATAAACAAACAAATAAATAAATATTTTTAAAAAAGATCCTTAAAGTGAAAACAATCTCAAATGATTGACCTAAACTCTCTATCAGAGAAATTTCAATACACACCAGAATGAGACATAATGTGGAACAAAGCAAACAAACTTTAAATCCTACTAGAAAATTTTTGAGTTTTATTAAGCAATTGTGAAATTAAGTTCCCCAAAACTGAGTTCCCGTGCTGAGTTTATGATTAACCTCTTTATTTAAAACTGTATTCTCTTTCTTGACCCATCCCCTGCTCCTCTCAGGATAGAAAAGAGTCAAAGAAAAGGGGGAACTGGAACTGAGCAGGGCCAGTAGAGGCCTTCCCAGTGACAGACCTGTTTGTGTCCTTGCTTATTATTAATTGGGAAAAGAGGCTATTGAAATACACTGTGACCTCCTAGGCTCCTACATGTGGAGCAAAGAACAGGCCCTAGCCGGTAATATTTGGGGAAGTAAAGAATGCAGAAACAAAGATAGGACAGTCAGGCAGGAGAACATCCATAACTTAAAAAATATATCAGTCACAATAACTCCCAGTTCTGTTTCAAAAGTAAAGATAAGTCTGACGCACATTCTTAAGTTGTTTTGCAGATACTAAAACCCCAACCAGGTGGAGGAAGTTGACTGCGTGCTGACCACCAGCGTGCATGCTGACTGCCGGCATGCAGCCCCAAGATTGAACGGAACCAGAAAGTTGATGACGTTGACTCCTAAAATGCCACCCTGTTACCTCACCACCGACCAATCAAAAGGACACGCATGAGTCAATTACGCATCCCTTAACCCTCTCCCTCACCCTGTCTTTATTTTTTTATTTTTATTTTTTTTTTTCACCCTGTCTTTAAAAACCTTTCCCTGAAAGCCATCAGGGAGCTTGGTTCTTTCGAGAATGAGCCACCCATTCTCCTTGCTTGGTGTCTGCAGTAAATTCTGTACTTTCCTTCACCACAGCCAGGGGTCAGTAGATTGGCTTTGCTGCATGCAGCTGAGCAGACCCAAGTCTGGTTCAGTAACAATTGTATGATTTATATTAATATTAAATTGTTACTTTTTAAAAATGTATTTTATTTATTTTTGGCTGTGTTGGGTTTTCGTTCTGTGCACAGGCTTTCTCTAGTTGTGGTGAGTGGGGGCTACTCTTCGTTGCAGTACATGGGCTTCACATTGTGGTGGCTTCTCTTGTTGCGGAGCACGGGCTCTAGGTGTGTGGGCTTCAGTAGTTGTAGTACGTGGGCTCAGTAGTTGTGGTTCATGGGCTCTAGAGTGCAGGCTCAGTAGTTGTGGCGCACACGGCATGTGGGATCTTCCCGGACCAGGGCTTGGACCCGTGTCCCCTGCATTGGCAGGTGGATTCTTAACCACTGCACCACCAGGGAAGTCCTGAATTGTTATTTTGAATTTGTTCTCTCATACTGCCAGATAAAGCAAGTAAGTAATTGTATTTACATGTTTAGGTAAATTGTGCTTTCATGTTTAAGTTGTTTATTATAAAAGGAGATACAACTATATAGTCAAGGATATTAAAAGGAACTGTCCTGTTAGAACTGGACTGGAAATATCAATATGAACTCATGGCTTTATATGAAAAAAACTATTGTAAAAATGCATCTTTTCTAGCCCTGTCTACTGAAGTGGTGTAAGAGGACCGCCATGATGCACCCTAGTACTGAAATTCCAGCCTCTAATATCACTTTGTAATAAAAGGAATCAAGGCTTTTTGGAGAAAAGGCTAATCCCATGTCTGAGACAGAATAGTACAAAATGAGCCTGGAACACCTCCTTATGCCAGAAAGTGAGAAGATGCATAGAGATTAATGGCAATCACAGGACACAGGAACTGATTTAAAAGGGGCTCCTTTTGGCCCAAACTGAGTAAGACAACTTCAACATTGAAGGAGAATAGTGGCTGAGGTTTGTTGTTATAAAGTGAATATGAGTCAGAGGTCCATGATGATACATCAGAAAAAGGTTAACAAATTATCTTACAAGCCAGATCATATTTCTCTTGAGGCTTGTTACTCAATCACCGTATTACTGACTTATTTATTCTACAGTTAAAGAATAAAGAAACTAGCAAATGCATAAAAACCAGTTAGCAGGTATTATCTAACATAAATATCAGTAGAATAAGTTGTGACTGTGAGACTAAAAGCACCTATTTTTTTAATTTTTATTTTTTTATACAGCAGGTTCTTATAAGTTCTCTATTTTATACATATTAGTGTATATATATCAATCCCAATCTCCCAATTCATCCCCCCCTGCCATGGTTTTCCCCCCTTGGTGTCCATACATTTGTTCTCTACATGTGTCTCTATTTCTGCCTTGCAAACTGACTCATCTGTACCATTTTTCTAGATTCCACATATATGCATTAATATACAATATTTGTTTTCTCTTTCTGATTTACTCCACAATGTATGACAGTCTCTAGGTCCATCCACGTCTCTACAAACGACCCAATTTCATTCCTTCTTATGGCTAATATTCCATTATAATATGTACCACATCTTCTTTGTTCATTCGTCTGTTGATGGACACTTATGTTGCTTCCATGACCTGGCTATTGTAAATAGTGCTGCAATGAACACTGGGGTGCATGTGTCTTTTTGAATTATGGTTTTCTCTGGGTATATGCCCAGTAGTGGGATTGCTGGGTCATATGGTAATTCTTTTGTTAGTTTTTTTTTTTTGCGGTACGTGGGCCTCTCATTGCCATGGCCTTCTCCCGTTGCAGAGCACAGGCTCCAGACGTGCAGGCTCAGCGGCCATGGCTCACGGGCCCAGCCACTCCGTGGCATGTGGGATCTTCCCGGACCGGGGCACGAACCCGTGTCCCCTGAATTGGCAGGTGGACTCTCTACCCCTGCGCCACCAGGGAAGCCCTATTTTTAGTTTTTTAAAAAAAATTATTTTATTTATTTTTGGCTGCATTGGGTCTTTGTTGCGGTGTGCGGGCTCCTCATTGTGGTGGCTTCTCTTGTTGTGGAGAACAGGCTCTAGAAGCACGGGCTTCAGTAGTTGTGGGGCATGGGCTCAGTAACTGTGGTGCACAGGCTCAGTAGTTGTGGCTCACAGGCTCTAGAGCGCAGGCTCAGTATTTGTGGTGCATGGGCTTAGTTGCTCCGTGGCATGTGGGATCTTTGTGTGAGGTGGTACCTCATTGTAGTTTTGATTTGCATTTCTCTAATAATTAGTGATGTTGAGCAGCTTTTCATGTGCCTCTTGGCCATCTGTATGTCTTCTTTGAAGAAATGTCTATTTAGGTCTTCTGCCCATTTTTGGATTCAGTTGTTTGTGTTTTCAATATTGAGCTGAATGAACTGTTTATATATATTTTGGAGATTAATCCTTTGTCCGCTGATTCATTTGCAAATATTTTTTACCATTCTGAGGGTTGTCTTTTCATTTTTTTATAGCTTCTTTTGCTGTGCAAAAGCTTTTAAGTTTCACTAGGTCCCATTTGTTTATTTTTGTTTTTATTTCCATTACTTTAGGAGGTGGGTCAAAAAAGATCTTGCTGCAGTTTATGTCAAATAATGTTCTTCCTATGTTTTCCTTTAAGAGTTTTATAGTGTCTGGTCTTACATTTAGGTCTTTAATCAATTTGGAGTTTATTTTTGTGTATGGTGTTAGGGAGGGTTCTAATTTCATTCTTTTACATGTAGCTGTCCAGTTTTCCCAGCACCACTTATTGAAGAGACTGCCTTTTCTCCATTGTATATCCTTGCCTCCTTTGTCATAGATTAGTTGACCATAGGTGTGTGGGTTTATCTCTGGGCTTTCTATCCTGTTCCATTTATCTGTATTTCTGTTTTTGTGCCAGTACCATATTTTCTTGATTACTGCAGTTTTGTAGTATAGTCTGAAGTCAGGGAGTCTGATTCTGCCAGCTCCGTTTTTTCCCCTTCAAGATTGCTTTGGCTATTCAGGGTCTTTTGTGTCTCCATACAAATTTTAAGATTTTTTTGTTCTAGTTCTGTAAAAAATGTCATTGGTAATTCGATAGGGATTACATTGAATTGGTAGATTGCTTTGGGTAGAAGAGTCATTTTCACAATATTGATTCTTCCCATCCAAGAACATGGCATATCTCTCCATCTGTTTGTGTCATCTTTGATTTCTTTAATCAGTGTTTTATAGTTTTCTGAGTACAGGTTTTTTACCTCCTTACGTAGGTTTATTTCTAGGTATTTTATTCTTCTTTTTGCAATGGTGAATGGGATTATTGCCTTAATTTCTCTTTCTGATCTTTCATCATTAGTGTATAGGAATGCAAGAGATTTCTGTGCATTAATTTTGTATCCTGCAACTTTACCAAATTCATTGATTAGCTCTAGTAGTTTTCTGGTGGCATCTTTAGGATTCTCTATGTAAAGTATCATGTCATCAGCAAACAGTGACAGTTTCACTTCTTCTTTTCCAATTTGTATTGCTTTTATTTCTTTTTCGTCTATGATTGCCATGGCTAGGACTTCCAAAACTATGCTGAATAATAGTGGCGAGAGTGGACATCCTTGTCTTGTTCCTGATCTTAGAGGAAATGCTTTCAGGTTTTTCACCATTGAGAATGATGTTTGCTGTGGGCTTGTCATGTATGGCCTTTATTATGTTGAGGTAGGTTCCCTCTATGCCCACTTTCTGAAGGGTTTTTATCAAAATGGGTGTTGAATTTTGCTTTCTAATTTTATTGATTTGAGTCCTCTCCCTCTTTTTTTGATGAGTCTGACTAAAGTTCTATCAATTTTGTTTATCTCCCCAAAGAATAAGCTTTTAGTTTTATTGGTCTTTGTTATTGTTTCCTTTGTTTCTATTTCACTTATTTCTGCTCTGATCTTTATGATTTCTTTCCTTCTACTAACTTTGGGTTTTGTTTTTTCTTCTTTCTCTCGTTCCTTTAGGTGTAAAGTTAGATTGTTTATTTGAGATCTTTCTTGTTTCTTGAGGTAGGCTTGTATACCTATAAACTTCCCTCTTAGAACTGCTTTTGCTGCATCCCATAGGTTTTGGATCATCGTGTTTTCATTGTCATTTGTCTCTAGGTATTTTTTGATTTCCTCTTTGATTTCTTCAGTGATCTCTTGGTTATTTAGTAACGTATTGTTTAGCCTCCATGTGTTTGTGTTTTTTACATTAAAAACACCTATTAAATGTACACATGCAACATTCTCTCAGGTTCCAAGTTTTAAAAGTTCAGCACATGCCATGAGGGTTATGAATAAGAATCTAGGAAGCCTGTATCCTAAATCTGTGAGTAGATAAGTCAATCAACTGGTCTTCAGGTTGGTAAGTAGCTTGCAGTCCGGGAAGATCTAGAATTTCGTATAGAAATGTCTATGAGAATTAGACCCATTGTACAAATAACTTTCGGTCAAGGGAGAAAGAGTATATCCTTGGTCTTTCTCTCATAACCATATGTAAGGGATAGTTTGGTCTGTTTAGAGTGACAGCCCAGTGGCAGTTATTTGAAATATATATCTGAGTAATAGGTTTAGACTAATGAGTCTTAGGTGAAACCTAGTTTAATATTGGCATATCTAGAGAAAGCTTTAGGTTCTTTAATATATGTTAATTGGATTTACAAGAAGTTGTTAGTTTTTAAGAAAGTTTTGTTACACAATTGTTTCTTGAGATACTAAAAAAATGCTTGAAGTGACGAAGATGCTCCACCTGCTCCCTCGGAAAAAGGAGGAACAACCTGCAATATGGGCACTTGACTCTATTCCTCATCAGCTGTAAACAGTCCACTGGACAGAGGCCGCCTCGACCTCTGCTCACAGCGACCTCTGGACAGAGGCAGCCTGGGTTGGTGTCCTTGGGCCTCGCAATTCTCCCTCATGCCCTTGTCCAGATGCTCACTCAGTAGCATTCTTGGGGGTAGGGAGAAAGGACAAAATACCTTTTTAACATTTGGGTTTGCAGCTGGATTTCCTAATATAGTCATTTTTCATTGCTTGCTTCACCTACTTGCACCACTTTAAGGCTTTCCTGACCTTCCCGGTCAGCAGGCATGTTTTAGGTGTAATGTGCCTATTCTTCCCACAGCCAAGGTTTTCCCCTGCAGGAAAACGAATGCAGCCTGAGGCTAGGAGGGAAGAAAGGCATCATTATGTTGCATCTGTGACTGATGCCAGCAATTGAGCAGGGCCCTGAGTGTGCAGGAAAATGGCTGTCATTAAGCCTCTGCACATGCTGTGCCTTTCAGAGTGGACACGGAGTTAACATCATGCCTGGATGAACAATGTAGTACAATTACATCTAATACTGGTGTAGCAAGCGGGGATGACCTCATCTCCCTTGGTCACCCTTTGGCTATTCCCATTTGCAAAGGGCTTACAAGACAATGGATTGAGGTACTTGTTAGAAGTCGATATATTGACAGTGATGCCAATTTAACAACCAACTGTAAGGCAGATGTGGGCTATTTATGCTCCATTAGCTAACGAAGGTTTTGCTGTATTTCAGTATGGCAAGGACTCTGTGTTCATAACGGCACCTCTCCTGAATAAACAACTTAGAACTGTATTTCAGTTAGGCAGAGGTCTAAGCAAAATTTGACTCCAATGCCTCCAATCTATACTTTTTCTATATTTCTCTTCTCCTGTTGTAAAACCTCTCCTTTCTAGGTATGGAGTGACCTTCCTCTGACCTCTGGAAGGTCAAATCTTCCTAAAGAAGGGGTGCTTTGCTGTCCCCCTGAACAGACTCCACTCTCCCAATCACTGCCCAAATGTTCTCTTATACTTCTTTTACCATGTCCCTGCTCTTCTGCTAAACTAAGCCTGGGGGTACGTTCTCTGTTTCCAGGTAGTATTTTCATTCTTACGGGAACTGTATTGACTTGAAGGTTCCCCATGAAACCTACTTAAAAAGGTATCTTTTACTGTTATGAACATTAAAAGGATAATAAGGGGATATTATGAACAATTCTACTCGCATAAATTCAACAATTTAAATGAAATGAACCAATTCCTCTAAAAGCACAAACCGCCAAATCTCATCCAATATGAAAGAGAGAATTCGAATAACCTTGTAACTATTAGGAAATTGAATTCATAATAGTAAAAAACCCTGGAAAAAGAAATCTCCAGGCCCTGATGATTTCATGGCAGAATTCAACCCAATGCTTGAAGAATTAACACTGATTCTACACAATTTTTTTTCTGAAAATAAAAGACGAGGGAGCACTTCCCAAGTTATTTTATGATGCTCGTATTAACCTAATACCAAAACCTGACAAAAACAGTACAAAAAAGAAAACTACAGACCAATGTCCCTTGTGAACATAGACATAAAAAATCCCCATAGGGCTTCCCTGGTGGTGCAGTGGTTGGGAGTCCGCCTGCCGATGCAGGGGATGCGGGTTCGTGCCCCGGTCTGGGAAGATCCCACGTGCCGTGGGGCGGCTGGGCCTGTGAGCCATGGCCGCTGAGCCTGCGCGTCCAGAGCCTGTGCTCTGCAACGGGAGAGGCCACAACAGTGAGAGGCCCACATGCCACAAAAAAAAAAAAAAAAAAAAATCCTCATAAAAAATGTTAGTAAATGGAACCCAGGAATATGAAAAAGAATTGTATCCTATTTCCAACTGGGGTTTATTCCAGACATTCAAGGTCGGTTCAATATGTGAATAACAATTAATGTAGTCTACAATATTAACAAGCTAAAAAGAGAAACTCACGTGATTAATCGATGCATAAAATGCATAACCCCATTTATGATAAAAACTCTTAGAAAATAGGGATAGGAGGGAACTTCCTCAATAAATAAAGATAAAGAATATCTATGGAAACCTAAGGTTAACGTCATATACTTACTGATGAAAGACAGAATGCTTTCCCCCAGGGTTGGGGAACAAGGCAAGGATGTCTTCTCTCACCACTGCTCTCATCAAAGTACTGGAAGCCAGAAAGTACTTTACTGAAGGCACTTTTGGAGTGCTGCTTTGGTGGAGTGGCTGACACGGAAGCCAGACTGAAAAGGCATGTAGAGCATTGACATGGAAATGGTTCATCAAGAGGGTTCAGAATGGCTGCCCAGATAAGACTGCAGATGCAGCTATACTTTCTCTCTTGAACAAGTCCCAAGCTGACTCTTAATTTTCCAGTGAGATAGTTAGTTGCCTTTTTTTTGAAACATTATTAGAGAAGCATATACAGCTTTAAAAATCTGAGATGAACACAATCTTAGCTTATTTAAAGTTGTTGGAAATCTTAGAGATCACCTAGTGTATTGTTTTCAGCATTTTCCACAGCGCCTGGCCCATGCAGATAATTGCTGTTAAATTTGACAAGTGAGGAAACTGAAGCTCAAGTAGACTAAGTTATCTCCCCTTTGCCAGATAATGTGGCACAAGTAGTTCCCTGCGTCGGAAATGCCCTTCTCCCTGGTGACTACTCTTCCACATTGCAGGTTAATTCCATCTCTTCCAAAGAATTCCATGACTTCTTAAGCATGAATCCCCTCCTGGCCACCTTTACTCATTTTACTGTTACGTGTTATTACAATTCATCATTATATATTTAGCCATACAATTTATGGGATATTATGTTCACTAACCTGCAATCTCGCGAGGGCAAGGATCCAGTGGGTTTCCCTTATAACTAGTACCTAGGGCAGTATTAGCACGGAACATCCACATTAACAATTATTTGTGAATTGTATTTTTGGCTCCTGTCTAGGGCAGGTAGTGCTTTACACATGAGTTTCAAGTGACAGGACGGTAGGCACTTTTCCAACAAAACATTCTTCTGTTGACTTCTTGGTCCATTCTAAGGCAATTCACCATCTCTCACCACACCTTGACCACATCCGTTTCTCCAGCTCAAGCCCTGACTCTTCCCAATCATCTTTCCCCCGCTCTGGCCCTCCTCCCGGAATCGCGCGTCCTGCATCTGGCCCCCAGGTCTTCACCCCTTGGGGTGGTTCTCCAGCTTCAGGCCGCCCCACCACCACTGTTCGCAGATGTCTCAGAATTGTCGGCCGCACCAAGCAGTCAATACAAGAGCCACGTGTGGCCTGAAAATCACATTTATTCGTAAAGTACTTCGTTTCCAAAGAGCTTTCACAAATGTCATCCTTTGGGTTCTCTACACACAGAACTGGCATCCAAGTCTGTGACTCCTTCCCATTGCTTCAGCAGGGACTTTAGCTTCCTCGTGTTTTTTGTTTTTTAATTTATTTGTTGTATTTATTTATTTTTGGCTGCATTGGGTCTTCATTGCTGCGCGTGGGCTTTGTCTAGTGGTGTGCAGGCTTCTCATTGTCGTGGCTTCTCTTGTGTGGAGCATGGGCTCTAGGCACGCGGGCTTCAGTAGTTGTGGCTCCTGGGCTCTAGAGCGCAGGCTCAGTAGTTGTGGCGCACGGGCTTAGCTGCTCCGCGGCATGTGGGATCTTCCCTGACCAGGGCTCAAACCCATGTCCCCTGCATTGGCAGGTGGATGCTTAACCACTGTGCCACCAGGGAAGCCCCTTCCTCGTGTTAAGTTAGCCTTTTTTAAACGTCCTAACCTCAGGGGTAGCCCAGGTTTCTTTTCTCGGGCCCGGGGCTCCAGCCCAGACTCCGGCCCGGCCACCCGGCTACCGCCTCAAACTTCCAGAGAACGCAGAAAAACTCCCGCAAACCGCCCGGAAGAGGAGGCTCTCGCGGGCGAAAAGCTTAGCAAACGCACTGGTCCTCCGGAGCCTCTTCCTGGGACTCTCTAGGCTTCCACCTTTTCTCAGTGGTTCTTCCGGTTGGTTGACTCGCACTATTCCCGCCTCTTCCCCTCTGCCGCCGGGATTTAATGAACTCTCGCGAGATTTAGGCCTCTTCCCAAGCCTACTGGAGTCGGCGGCTGCAGCGAGCGTCGGCCGCTTGGTCAAGGTATGTTGCCGGACGCCGCCGTGCTGGCCCGACGGCTTTGAGGGGCACACGTCTGGGGTCCCCGGGTGGAGATGCGGCCGATTACCCGGCCCGCGGGCCCCGATGGCGTGTGCGGGGGGAGCTGGGGCTGGGACCGGGGCCGGGCCGCGCGGGCCGATGGGCGGGCGGGGTCGCGGGGCGCCCGGCTTGAGCGCTCTGTGCTTCCAGGTGCCGGCCATGTTCAGTTCCAGCGCGAAAATCGTGAAGCCTAATGGTGAGAAGCCGGACGAGTTCGAGTCGGGCATCTCCCAGGTGAGGGGGCGGGCGGAGCGCAGAGGCCGCGACGGGGTCCTGGGTCCGGAGTCCGGGCGCTGAGGGTGCTCTCCTGCCTCTTCTCCCGCAGGCCCTCCTGGAGCTGGAGATGAACTCGGACCTCAAGGCCCAGCTGCGGGAGCTGAACATCACGGCCGCCAAGGTACAGTGGGGCGCCGGGGCACGTGCTGTTGGCGGGACGCCCCAGCGACTCGGGTGTCGAGCGTGTGGCGGTGTCGGCGCGGCGCGTTACCGCTTCAGCTGGGCCAGACCGGAGGGGCGGCGCTGGGGGCCTAAGAGAGAGTGCGCCTCTCTGCTCTCTCTTTCCCAGGAAATTGAGGTTGGTGGCGGTCGGAAAGCTATCATAATCTTCGTTCCTGTTCCTCAGCTGAAGTCTTTCCAGAAGATCCAGGTCCGGCTCGTGCGGGAGCTGGAGAAGAAGTTCAGCGGGAAGCACGTTGTTTTTATCGCGCAGGTAGCTGTGCTGCTGCTGAATGCGCCGTCTTGCGAGTCCCGTTATACGTCGCTCGCGAGTGTGAAGAAGCTGCTCCCGGAGCTTAGGGTGCTCGCACTGGGCTAAAGGGAGGCGGCGCACGGCTGCTGTTAACGCGAAGGCGGCTCTGTGTGTGCAGCGCCGTCGGTGCCCCGGGGGTGCACACAGGTGATCGCGGTGAGACGTGCGCTGGCAGTGAGCCTGAGTTTTCAGCCTGATGGAATTGCCTGTCTGAGGTTCAGCGAGGTTTTCCTGCCTGGTGCGTCAGACGTAGGTTTGGGGAGGAAAAGAGATGCAAAGAAATGGTATGTAGGGAAAGTGGAACACGGTCGAGAGGTTTTGTTTTGTTTTTAAAGTTATCTGGCCTTCCTGCAAACAGAAATCTATAGAAATTAAGTGCGCGGCTGATGAGGTTTAACGGAGTGGTATCCTGGCTTAGTACTGAAGTGGGTAGTGGGCCGGATGGGACGTGAAAAGGGGTGTGATCTTCGGGAGATCAGTCATATCATGGAGCAGCCGACATTTTCCAGTTGCATTTTAATGTAAGCCATGGATTCTGAAAGAAATGCCGAGAAATCGGGGAGTGCGTAAGAGGATTTCTCAGTAACTTGTTGGGTCTAGGTTGTTTGGCTTTCTGGAGCTTTGAATTTATTCAGCCACGGAGTCCTTTGGTTTTTAAAGCAGGTTGACAGTGCTTTGTTTTCTGCCGACTTACTTACGGTCTTTTTTTTTTGTTGTTGCGTGATAATTTTTACCTTACAGAGGAGAATTCTGCCTAAGCCAACTCGAAAAAGCCGTACAAAAAATAAGCAAAAACGTCCCAGGAGGTAAGTTTTAGCAGCATGAAAAACGCACCACTCTTGTCAACAATTCTTGACTGGCGTGTGTTGTTTATAGTCAGAGCTGGAGTAGGCTCCTAAAATTAAATGTTGTTAACGTAGGAAATCCATTCGCACGGGGACTTCTATCACGTGACTTAGCTTTTTCTATAATTACATGCGAAATGTTTTAAAAGTAACTCTGGAGGTAAGAATTACGTATATTCACATAGGTGGTATAATAGGTTACTGTTATCACAAAAGATGAGATTGTTCCCTCCAGTTCTTTAGGCAAAGGGTGGGAACAGTGGGGAGGAATCTTGAGTTGAGTGCCGTGGGGTAAAGCACACCAGATGTGCAGGTGGGCTGCGCCCTGTCATCCTCACTGTTGACTTTTGCTGTGGATTAAGGCTGAAAGATGAGATTTTTCTGTTGCTCACATCACGGGTTAAAGGTGTCAGTGCAGTTGTAGTTGCTGGTGGACGAGGCTTTGTAAATTTGATCGAACTGCAGGTTATCTGACAGAAACTTAGATATTGCAAGTTGGCTCTTTGGGCTTTCTGGTATTTTGTAGAAGTCTCTGGTTGCATAGACTTGGATTATTGGATCGCTGCAGATCCTGCCCTTGGACCAGTTTGAGAAAAAAATACTCCGGCATCCCTCTAACTGCCAGAGAGGCCAACCTTGTGAAGTACGTAATTTGTAGTATTAGCATCCCTGCTTATGGGATGAGGAGACTCCCCCATCGTTTGCTCATTACAGCTAGCATTAGTGATGCTGGAATTTACAGTCAGTCTTGTTTCTAAAGTTCCTACAAAATAGGAAGTGATGGGTCTCCAGTGTTGTGGGCAGATGTGTTGTACCATATGCTGTGGTGGAGGGGGGAGAGGGAGTAGTGGTGAGGCTGGAAAGGCCGGTTCCAGGTTTTCTGGACCTCGGAGTGTTGGTCAGTACCTTGAGCTTGTTTTTTTTGTTTTTTTTTTTTTTTAAATATAAATTTATTTTATTTATTCTTGGCTGCGTTGGGTCTTTCTTGCTGCGCATGGGCTTTCTCTAGTTGCGGCGAGCAGGGACTACTCTTCGTGTTGGTGCGCGGGCTTCTCATTGCGGTGGCTTCTCTTGTTGCAGAGCACGGGCTCTAGGCACGCGGGCTCAGTAGTTGTGGCTCCTGGGCTCTAGAGCGCAGGCTCAGTAGTTGTGGCACACGGGCTTAGCTGCTCCGCGGCATGTGGGATCTTCCCAGACCAGGGCTCGAACCCGTGTCCCCTGCATTGACAGGTGGATTCTTAACCACTGCGCCACCAGGGAAGCCCCTGAGCTTGTTTTAAGTTGGAGTAGCTGGCAGTTGGAGAAACTGGAGTAGCATAAGAATTTAGCTTTTTTTTTTATTCTGGACAGTTTGCAAGAAATCAAATACAGGGATAATCAAGAACGTTTAGTTTGTTAATTATGATACTTAAGAAGGGGTTTTATAATCTCAGTTCTGATAACCCCAGTTAGTACTTGAGTATAAAGACAGATCCTTTGCTTTGCACCCAACTAAGGCACTGACTCCCAAATCTACAGCCTTAATTATCCTTCATCCCAAACCTGTTTCCACATTTTCTCAGGTAATGACTTCAACCCATTCCTAGTGACCTGCTCTAGACATTGGAGTCTTCATTCTCCTACAGTGAGGTCTAGTTGGGAGGCCAGAGTGAATCCACCCCTTTCCAATCTGGTTTCTTGCCTTCAGATTCATTTTCCTTCTCAGTCGTTCTCTCTCTCCTACAACAGATTAAATGCTGAGATACATGTTTTCTTGGGCTTCTCATCTGTAGCAGGGTTTCAGTTATTTTTCTTCTGAAGCAGATTAGTTCCTATGCTTTCTGATTATTAAAGTTGCGTTGCCACTGCTCCCCCTTAAAAAGTCTTTAGACTGGGTTGGAATTTGAGGCTAGCTTTGATTCCGTCCTAATTTATGTTTTGAAGGAAGTAATTAGCAAGTTTCCATATGTGTGCCTACCTAGTCCTGTAAGAGTAAGAAGTGCTTAGTCGGTGGTTAGCAGCCATTTATCGATTGGGCCATCTGTCTCATTTGCTTTTGGAGAGGTGATGAAGGCTTTGGAAAGTGGGTCCACCATGGGGCAGTGAGGCCTTTGCAGTTATTTAGGAGGCCCTTCTGTGTGCGTGGGAGCTGCCAGACAGGAAATAGAAATGAGTAGAACATAGTGTCTGATCCACTGAGGGGTGAACAAGACCTAGACACGTTCCATAATACAGGGTAGCTGCATAAACATTGAGAATGAGAGGTGTCTTTTCGTTTGCTCATTCCTGATATACTGTGGTACAAAGCTGATACTCTAAAGGTTTGGAATTAATTGAACCTTCTCATCAGGCAGCCAGATGGGTTGTGAACTTGAAATGATACTCAGGAGAGAAGAGCACGGTTCCCTTGGCAGTTCGTGTGATGGGATGGGTTGGAAACCGGGGACCCTCATAGGAGGGGCCACATCCTAGAGCTGGTGATAGAGCAGTGTCTTTTGGGATGGGATGTCATCTCATTCCATCGCAGGGAACAAGGGGGGTTTGGTGCATTTTGGAGGCCAAGGGGAGCCCTCAAAGGGTCTTCAGTAGGTGAAGTGTGTAATGACATCAGTGATTATTTTGACAGCAACGGATGGGATAGTTTTGGAGAGAGGAAAGAGGTTACTGCAGTGATTTAGTCGAGAAATCATACGACTGACAATAAACCTAAAGATAATGTATAAAAATAAAAGTCATCGTCAATCTCCATCCCCTGGGGAAAATCACTCATAATAGCTGGTGTATGCGTACTTTACAAGAAAACACGTTTAAAATACGCTAAGCTTTTGAAATAAAATAATAGGGTGTCAGGAATTCTCTGGCATCCCAATGGTTAGGCCTGGCTTCAGTTCCTGGTCAGGGAACTAAAATCCCCCAAGATGTGCCGTGTAGCCAAAAAAAATGGGGTGTTTGTTAACCTGTTCTAGTTTGGTAATGGCTCGTGGTGTGATACATTAAATGAAAGTAGATTACTTGAAAGCTAGTGTTAATCTGGTTTCAGGAACCTGGAGTTTGCCATTTATGTTTTTGACTTCAAGAGGTGCCCTTGGGGCTCCCAGGAGGGCAGACCTTGCTAGATTTCTCACTTCTGTCACTGTATTCTATTCTTCAAGCCGCACTCTGACAGCCGTGCACGACGCCATCCTGGAGGACTTGGTTTTCCCAAGTGAGATTGTGGGCAAGAGGATCCGCGTGAAGCTGGACGGCAGCCGACTCATAAAGGTTCATTTGGATAAAGCACAGCAGAACAATGTGGAACACAAGGTAATAGGCCTTGTTTATTATGGAAAGATCCAGAACAGATAAGGGTAGAATGCAGCCTAACCCATCTCCACGTGGCACCAGAACCAATCTTTGTGAACTGAGGGCCCACTTGCTCTTGGATTATATGTCAGGCTTTAAATTGGGGTGGTTTTTTTTTGGCTGCGTTGGGTCTATGTCGCTGCGTGTGGGATTTCTCTAGTTGTGGCCAGCGGGGGCTACTCTTTGTTGTGATGCGCGGGCTTCTCATTGCGGTGGCTTCTCTTGTTGCGGAGCGTGGGCTCTAGGCTCATGGTCTCAGTAGCTGTGGCTTGCGGGCTCTAGAGCACAGGCTCAGTAGTTGTGGTGCACGGGCTTAGCTGCTCCGCGGCATGTGGGATCTTCCCAGACCAGGGCTCGAACCCGTGTCCCCTGCATCGGCAGGCGGATTCTTAACCACTGCGCCACCAGGGAAGTCCTGGGGGATGTTTTAAAAGATGGAATTCTTTACCTTTTAAGTTACTAGAGAAATTGAAGTAAAGTAATTCCATGGTGTGACTTTTAGTAAAGCTGTTTTTATGGGCGGGGTGGTGGTTGTGTTAGAATCTGGGGAGAACTGTCACTTTGCTTCATTCCTGGTAGAGCATTGACCTCTGGGGTCCCCCAGGGTCTGCCGAGTGGCCTAGAGGAGCCAGCCCTCGGGTGCAGTGCTGTGGAGGCCTGTCCCACGACACGAGAGGAGCTTGCCCCCAGCTTGGGACTATAGAGGCATGTCTGGTATATTCCTTCTCTGCCTGGTTGCTGAGGAGAAAAACCATACAGGGCACAATTTCACAGTCTTTAGGCTTTAAGACGAATGTGTATTGAAATGTTTTGTGATGCGTTATTTCTTTTCTCGTAGGTTGAAACGTTTTCTGGTGTCTATAAGAAGCTCACGGGCAAAGATGTTAATTTTGAGTTCCCAGAGTTTCAGTTGTAAACAAAAATGACTAAATAAAATATTATTCACAATCTTCTGTTTGGGGTATGTTTTTCAAAAGTAGAGAGCTGTGGGTGCAAAGCTGTGTGCATTGTCAAGTAGCTTCCTACCCAGGCTGGAAGATTTTGAACAGAGAGGGTCCTTGTAGTTTGTGTCCGTGTGCTGGTTTCAGGTGTACGGCACCGTGATTCAGTTATACACATATGTGTTCTTTTTTCAGATTCTTTTCCCGTGGGTTATTATAAAATATCGAGTACAGCTTCGTGTGCTCTGCAGTAGGTCCTTGTCGGTTATCCGTCTTCTACGTTAGAGCCAGTTTTTAAATTGCACGGCTTGTCTTGGGGAGCATGAGAGGCCAAGGGCTGCCCTAGCCCGGCGTCCGCTGTCTGATTTGCCGCCTTCACACGAGCCGAGCCGCCCTTGCTGCCCCTCCCCATCCTGCCTTCCGCTGGCCTTGGGCCTGTGCGCTGGTGACCTTGCCACACCCTGCAGGCCTGTCCCTTTGTGTAGGGGACAGTTGTTGACCTGGAGTCGCAGGATGTGCGGCCTAGTGGGCAGGAGCCGGGCCGGGCAGCAAGCGGGGCGGAGGCAGGTCAGCTTGCCCTCCTCGGCTGCGCCCACTGGGCCTTGGGAGCGGGGTCCCTGCACTAGCAGCAGCCAGCAGCTCGGGGCCTGGTGGAATGAAGACACCTGGGCCCGCCCCGCCTCCTGAATCAAGCTCCAGGGGTGCCCACCATCGGGGTTTGCAGGAGTCCTCCAGCCGATTCTGAGCGTATCCTCCAGTACTGCGTTCCCTGATGATCTCTGGTGATGTAACGTCATTGGACGTTGTAATATGTGGTATCTCTGAGGGGTGAAGCCAGAACCTACCTCTCGTCACGACGGGGTGCCGTGCGCTCCAGATTCGGGCCCTTGGCTGTGCTGGCTGGGCTCCTGGACCACGTCCGCTCTGTGTCCACCAGCGAGCAGGCTTAGCGGATGGGTGGGGGGGTCCTCACACTTGGGGCAGGGGGCCTGGCCTTGCTCTGGGCTGTCGTGGGCTCTGGAGAAATGAAGCCTTGAGGCGGAAGCAGGCCGCGGTTAATGTCCTCGTGGACAGAGTGGTGAAGAGATACGGCTGCACGGTGCTGTGACCCCGGGGAACATTCCCAGCCAGAGACACATGGGTTTGATCTGGCTCCTGTGTCCAGATTTCTCAGTTATGTCTGAGAAATGTAAATAATAACTGGGAGATGAGCCAGATTCTTGTCCCAATCCCCTGGAAGTGGCCCGTCTCTTTGGAGGTCAGAGTTCCTGAGGGAAAAAAGCCTGTTCCTGGTGGCCATGACTTTCGCGTGTTCCAGGACAAGCCGAGGGGAAGGAGGAAAAAGGGAAGAGGGAGACAGGGAAGCCCAGAGGAGAAGCACCTAGTGATTCTGATGGCTTTTGGTACTTGTTTGCAAAGCAGGTGTAAACATGGTTTATGATCTAAAAATGGTTCTAATTTGCAATCTACTGGAAATAGGCAAGTTAGTCTAAAATTATCACTTGTTTTTGTAACAGAGTAATTCTCAGGTTATTGGCGCTTTTTATAAAAAGTGCTTAACATTTCAGGACTCAGAAGCAGAAGGTAAGTACCACCCGTCTGTCAGCTATGAGACAAGAAAGGGGGCTGGGAGGAGGGAGGGTGGCCTTGGGACGGCCGTGTGCGATCTGCTGTCCTTGAGGTCTGGTCGGCATGTCCCCTGCCTGTGTGAGCACGGGCCAGTGCTCTAATTCTCTGCCCTGTCTCCTGAGCTGTAAAATGGAGTGGTGATGCCTTGCTCGGGGGCTGGTTGTGAGGACTGAGTAGTGATGCTGATCCTAGCCAGGCCCCAGGGAGCTGAGCCTTCACCCCATGTGCATCAAACAGCCCAGCGACTGCGTCTCAGTGGCGTGGGTGTGCAGGCGCAGCCGCCGTCCCAGTCCTCCTGTCGGGGGTGTCCCAGTGGCCTTGGGCATCTTTGGGACCTGGCCACGGGATTCTCACTTCTGCACTCTTGGCATTTGGGGATTAGTTATTCTTTGTGGTGGAAACTCCTGGGCATTGTCGGATGTTTAGCAGCGTCCTGGAAGCCAGTGCCCCTCGCCCCCTCCACGGTGTGACTACTGAGACTGTCCTCAGAACATTGCCAGATGTCCCCTGGTGGGGAGTTGGGGCAAGGCTGAAGCTGGGCTAGGGTTGCATTATTTTGGATTTAAGTTGGTTGAGTGGTTCACAGTGATTTCCACGTACAAAGAGCTCATCAGTTACAGCCTGGACAATGGTGTGGTCAGTTCAAAAACTCAGATTATTCTCTGCACAAAACAAACTCAAAATGCCTGAGATCAAACACCTCATATGAAAGAAATGAGTTTCTTCCAAATATCACTACCAACCTAAAGAAGTACATGACATACCAATAATGGCTTAGGAAGTTGAAATAAATGTTTTAAAAGCTACCAATAATAAATGCAGATAACCATGCTAGGGAAAATACTGAGTTACTGTCTATTCCTTCAATAGAAAAGCATTGTCATGGCAGGAGGCGAGGACAGAATATGCAGCCTGATAATATAGAGCAAAAGAAAGGTAGTGTCAGGCAGCTTTTTTTTTTTTTTTGCGGTACGCAGGCCTCTCACTGCTGTGGCCTCTCCCATTGCGGAGCACAGGCTCCGGACACGCAGGCTCAGCGGCCATGGCTCACGGGCCCAGCCGCTCCGCGGCCTGTGGGATCTTCCCAGACTGGGGCACGAACCCGTGTACCCTGCATCGGCAGGCGGACTCTCAACCACTGCGCCACCAGGGAAGCCCCAGGCAGCTTTTTTTAAGTGCAAGTTTTAATTTTGAGACAATTGTAGCTTCACATGCAGCTGTAAGAAGTAAACCAGAGGAGTCCGTGTACCCTGTCTCCCCAGTGGTAACAGGTCCTGCGGGAGCAGGGCCCACATCACGGGTCATGGACATCCCTCTGTCCCTCTCTTACACCACGCCCACCTCCTCAGGCCCTGGCCACCACTGGTCCGTTCATTTTGTAGTTTCATCATTTCAATACCATTCTATAAACGGAAGCAGGCAGTGCAGAACCTTTGTAGGACTGGCTCTTTTCATTAAGAATTCTCTGGAGACCCTCCCAGTTGGTTCTGTGTCTGTAGTTGGTTCCTTTACCGCCGAGCGGTGCTCCCTGGTATTGAGGACCAGAGTTTCTTTAACCAGCCGCCCATTGAAGGACGTCTGAGTTGTTCTCAGTTTGGGGCTGTTAGGGATTCAGCTGCTGTAAACTGCCGTGGATGTTCAGGTTTTCATGTGAAGGTAAGTCTTGGCTCCTGGGGTAAACGCCCAGGAGTGCAATCGCCGGGTTGTAGGGTAGTTGCATGTTCAGTGTCTTAAGAAAGTGGCAAACTGTTCCCAGAGCGGCTGCACCGTTACATCCCCCCCAGCTTGTCATCCTCAACAGCATTTGGTGTCCTCGCTCCTTTCAGTGGCAGCAATTGTGACGGGTGTGCGGTGTGCCTCACTGTGGGTGTGAGGGCCGTTTCCCTGGTGGCCAGTGATGTTGGACATCATGTGCTTCTTTGCCATCCGCACAGACTCTTGGTTGTAATAGCTTTTCATGTTGTGGCCCATTTTTTAACTGGATTGTTTGTTATTTTCCTGTTGAGTTTTGAGAGTACTTTATAATCTAGATAAAAGACCTTTGGTAGATACATAGTTTGTGAAAATTTTTTCCCCTCCTGTAGCATGTTTTTGCATTTTAATAGGGTTTTCATTTTGATGAAGTACAATTTATCAATTTTTGCTTCTGGGGATTGTACTTTTGGTGTTTTGTGTCTAAGAGCTATTTGTGTATCCCTAGATCCTGAAGATTTTTCTCCTGTTTTTTCTAAAAGTTTTATAATTTTACACTTAAGTTCGTGATCTATTTTGAGTTAATATTTGTATAAGGGTCACCTGTTGCCTCTGGATGTTGAGCTGCTCCAGCACCATTTATTAAAAAGACCATCCTCGGGCTTCCCTGGTGGCGCAGTGGTTGAGAGTCCACCTGCCGATGCAGGGTGTCCACAGCAGTGAGAGGCCTGCGTACTGCAAAAAAAAAAAAAAAAGACCATCCTCCTTCCACTGAGTTGCTTTTGCTCCTTTGTCAAAAATTGGGTCTAGGGAATTCCCTGGCGGTCCAGTGGTTAGGACCCGGTGCTTTCACTGCGTGGCCCAGGTTCAATCCCTGGTCAGGGAACTATCGCTGAAAAAAAAATCATTTGGGATGTAGGCCAGTTAGCACATGAAAAGATGCACTGGTCAGGAGGGAAATGAAAGTCAAAACTATAAAGAGAGTGACCTCACACCTTTTGGGATGGCTGCTGTCAAAACAAAACCCAGAAAATAGCAAGTGCTGGTGAGGCTGTGGAGAAATTGGAACCCTTGTTGGTGGGAATGTAAAATGGTGCAGCCACTTTGGAAAACAGTATGGCAGTTCCTCAAAAAAGTAAAAATAGAGCTACCATACGGTCCAGCAACTTCACTTCTGGGTATAACCAAAAGAATTAAAAGCAAGGTCTGGAAGAGATATTTGTACACCCATGTTCATAGCATTATTCACAGGAGCTAAAATGTAAAAGCAACCCCAGTGTCCACCAGTGGATAAATAGATAAGCAAAACATGGTCTATACATACAGTGGGACATTACTCAGCCTTAAAAAGCAGGCGAGGGACTTCCTTGGTGGTCCAGTGGGTAAGAGTCCATGCTCCCAGTGTAGGGGGCCCGGGTGTGATCCCTGGTTGGGGAACTAGATCCTGCACGTGTGCTGCAACTAAAGATCCCGTGTGCTGCAACTAAGACCTGATGCAGCCAAAGTAAATAAATAAATATATATAAAAAAATTGGACTTCCCTGGTGGTGCAGTGGTTAAGAATCCACCTGCCAATGCAGGGGACACGGGTTTGATCCCTGGTCCAGGAAGATCCCACAAGTCACGGAGCGACTAAGCCCGCGTGCCGCAACTACTGAATCCTGCGCACCTAGAGCCCGTGCTCCGCAACAAGAGAAGCCACCGCAGTGAGAAGCCTGTGCACCGCAACGAAGAGTAGCCCCCGCTCGCCGCCAGCTGGAGAAAGCCCACACACAGCAATGAGGACCCAATGCAGCCAAAAATAAAATTAAAACAAAGCAAAATAAAAGAAAAAAGGAAGGGGATTCTGACAACTGCTATCATGTGGATGAACCTTGAGGATATTAGGTTAAGTGAAATAAGCCAGTTACACAAATACTCTGTGATTCCACTTACCTGAGATGCTTAGAATAGTCAGTTCATAGAAATGAAAAGTCGAATGGTGGTGGCCAGGGGCTGAGATGGGGGGACAGTGGGGAGTTACGTTTAATGGGGGCAGAGGTTCAGGTTTACAAGGTGGAAAGAAAAATAGAGCTGGACGGTAGTGATGGTTGCGTGACGTTATGAGTGCATTTAATACCACTGAACTCTGCAGTTAAAACGATTGAGAGGATGAAGTTTATGTTATGTGCATTTTACTTAAAAAAACTTAACAAAATCAGTTGGGTACATTTGTGTGGGTTCTCTGTTCTGTTCCATTGTATAATAAGTCTTGAAACTGGGTAGACTGATGCCTCTTTATTCTTTTTCAAAATTATTTTAGCTATCCTGGTTCCTTTGTCTTTCATATACATTTTAGAATAGTATTGTCTGTATCTGTAAAAACTCTTCCTGAGATTTCAATAAGAATTGTGTTAAGCTTGTAGATCGGTTTCGGGGGAAATGATATCCTATGCGGAGGCTTCTGGTCATGAACACGACATGTCTCTCTGTTTGTTTAGATCGTCTGTGATTTTCTCACCAGCATGTTGTGTTTCAGCATGTAGGTCCTATACATGTTTTGTTAGATTTATACCTACAAATTTCATTTTATTGAGCAATTGTAAATTGTATTGCTTTTAATTTCAGTGTCCATACGTTCACTGCTAGCTTATAGAAATACAACTGATTTTTGTATGTTTATCTTGTATTCTGAGACCTTGCTGAACTCACTTAATAGTTTTAGAAGTTTTTTGTAGACTCCTTGGGATTTTCTTGGCAGACAGTCGTGTCATCTGCAACAAGGGACTGTTTTACTTTTCCCTTTCTGATCCCTGTGGCTTTTGTTTCCTTTCCATGCCTTCTGCATGGGCTGGAACTTCCAGCATGATGCTAAATAAGAAGTAAGATGGCTGTCCTGATTTCCTGATCTCAGGAGGGGACACTCAGCCTTTACCTGAGGATGATGTTAGCGTTGGTTTTTAAAAATAGATGCTCTGTGATGAAATAGGAAGACATTTTTCCAAAGGACATGCAAATGGCCGACAGACACATGAAGCGATGTTCAACATCGCTAATCATCAGGGAAATGCACATCAAAACCGCGAGCTATCACCTCACACCTGCCAGAATGCCAGGCATCAAGAAGATGAAAGGTGATGAGTGTTGCCGAGAGTGTGGAGAAAACACTGTTGGTGGGAACATACACTGGTGCAGCCACTATGGAAAACAGCATGGAGTCTCCTCAAAACAGTAAAAATGGAATTACCATATGGTTGTGCAATTCCACGTCTGGGTATTTATGCAAACGCAATGAAAACATCAAAGGGATGTCTGCCCTCCCAGGTTTACTGGAGCGTTATTCACAGTAGCCAAGGTACAGAAACCTAAGTGCCTGTCGACGGATGAATGATAAAAGTGTGAGAAAAATACACATATACACACACAATCGAATATTATTCAGCCATGAGAGGGAGAAATGTCTTTCCATTTGTGATGGCGTGGCTGGCCCTTGAGGTCATTATGCTAAGTGAGATAATCCAGACAGAGAAAGACAAATATTGTATGATATAACTTACATGTGGGTCAGAGGAAGCCAAACTCGTAGAAACGGGGGAGTGTTGGTTGCCAGGGTTAGGGTTGGGGAATAGGAGAGATGTTTCAGGGTACAAATGTGCAACTAATAGATAAATAAGTCCTGGAGATCTGAGGCACAGTATAGTGAGTATAGACAACAGTATTTTACTTAAATCATCAAAATTCCTGAGAGACTAGATCTTAATTATTCCCACCACAAAAGAAGCAATGACAACTATATGGTGTAATGGAGTGCTAAGTAATTTTACAATTGTAGGCAGCCATATTACCAGGCACAGGTGTATCAGATCAACACGTTATATACCTTGGACTTGCACATTGTATGTCAAATATATTTCGGTAAAAAAATATATCTTTTATCCAAAAAAATGGATGCTCTTTGTCAAGGTGAGGAAGTTCCCTGTCTATTCTTATTTTTCTGAGAGTTTTTATCATGAAAGGGTGTTGGATTTTGTCAAATGCTTTTACTGCCTCGATTGATATGATCATGTGATTTTCCTCTGTTGGCTTGTTAGTATGGTGGATTACTCTGGTTGACTTTTTTTATATACTCCTTGTTCTGTTTAATTCTTTATCATTCCATCGTGAACATTTCTCCAGGTCATTAAAATGCTTCAAACACTGCATTCTTTTTTTTGTTTTTTACACATCTTTATTGGAGTATAATTGCTTTACAATGGTGTGTTAGTTTCTGCTTTATAACAAAGTGAATCAATTATACATACACATATGTTCCCATATCTCTTCCCTCTTGCATCTCCAAACACTGCATTCTTTTTTTTTTTGCATCGGCAGGCGGACTCTCAACCACTGCGCCACCAGGGAAGCCCCCAAACACCGCATTCTTAATGACTGGTTGATTTTTGAATATTGACCCAGCCTTGCATCCCCAAAGTACCCCCACTTGTTTATAAATAGTTTGCAAATCCTTTTATATATTGCTCAATCCTCTTTCCTGATATTTTGTTAAAGATTTTTGCATCTATATCCTTGCGGGTTATTGGTCTGTAGTTTTCTTCTTTGGTATATCGTCTGTCTGGTTTCGGTGTCAGGGTAACAGTAACTTCATAAAATGAATTGGTAAGTGTTCCCTCTTCTGTTTTCTGAAAGAAGTGTGTAGAATTGGTGTTAATTTTTCTTTAAACGTTTGGTAGAATCCTCCTGTGAAACCATCTGGCCTAGAGGTTTCCTTTTAGGGAGTTTTAAAATTACAAGTACAATCCCCTTAATTGCTATAGGGCTGTTAAATTCTCTGTTTCATATTGGGTCCACTGTGGTAGTTTGTGTTTTCCAGGAAGTGGTCTGTTTTCATCTAAGTTGTCAAATTTTCTTATGCTATCAGGTGGTTTTAATAAAGAATCCATTCTTTTTCATGGATTTTGTGGTGTGTGTGGAATTTGTCAGTTCTAAAATTTGTAATTTGTTATGACTTCTCTTGTCAGTCTTAATATTCACTTTTGGACCTCACTTTTTATGATCATAATTTGATATGTCTTTTTCTTAAAGGACCCCCATCTGCCCCTTCGTGTATATGTCAGGCCACACAGAAGCTGGACCTGCCCAGCCCCCTCCAAAGACATGGATTTGGCATGTGTTTGTTACCTTAAATGACACTCCTGTGAGCCGAGGGAGTTTGGGGCCTCACCACCGGTTAGGTCTCGACATGCAGCAGACGAGTACTTTATGCTTTTGGAGTGAAACCTATGTGGAAAAACTGCAAAATATGCCAGCCTGTATTTAGTCCTGTCCGTGTGATACCAGGTGACAGTTGTTGCTCTTCTTTCTACTTTCCTAAATTTCCACAATACACATGCTTATTTTTTCAAAAAATGACAGGAACAGAAAAGGTGGATAAAAAGAGACTGACTGGGGAGTTCGGGGTGCAGAGTTAGGGAGGCGTCTCCAGGAGGGGCCCCAAGACCCCGACATCTCATGTGTTTCCAAGTTCCCACACTCCCTTCTCCGCCTCATGCATTTCAAACAGGAAGCTGTTTGCAGATAATACCGCAGCCCCAGCCTGAGTTGCCGGGCAGTCTGACAGCCAGGCCTCTTGCCCGACGTGTGGGACCGCGGCCCGAAAACAGCAGCCTGGCCTGGCGCACGCCTCAGGTAGGGACGCTCTGCTGGCCACTCTGCAGCCTTGGGAGCGGGACGGGGGTGGGGAACCCGCGGCAGATGCTCAGGCGGGAAGGCGAGGCTCCTGACGGGCACAGGTAGGAACTGGGTGCAGGGCCGAGGGATTTGCTCTCAGATCGGGTGTGTCGCAGGGATCAGGCCAGAATTCTGAGGCTTGATTGATTTGGTAGCTCACGGTGGAAACTTCCTGGAGCCGAGCGCTGGGCACCAAGAGCTACCAGTTACTAGGAGATGATCAGGTTTCCATAGGTTCAAAGGGGTGACGCAGTTTTTCCTGCATCCCAGCCGGGGTACAAGCGGCCGCAGAACCCCCGTCCCAGCCCCTGGCACACACACCTTCCTGAGCAGCCAGCTCAGGCTCCTGGGGCCTGGTGGACCCCCCAGCGGGGGTGACGGGGCGACCAGCTCCTCTCTGCTTAGTGGCCAGCCTCTCTGTTTCGGGCTCAGTGGTGGGAGTCCCAGATGTGGGGCGTAAGGCGGGGCTGGAGAAGGCAACTTTCAAGGGCACATAGGGTCACCCTGTACGGGGTGGCGCCCTCCTGCCTTGGCCCTGGCTGTGAGGCCGAAGTTAGGCAGTGGTTCTGAAGTTAAGAGGTAAAGTTTGGAAGCGACTGAGCATGCATAACTGGATTTTCTGTTTGATGGGAAGCACGTTGCCCGGGTAGCAAGCAGAGCGGCGCCCCAAACGTTCACAGCTGTTCAGTTCTATTTACGAATTTGAAAAATCTATATGCCAAATAAAAGAACAGACAGATGATTTGCATAGGGCTCGGGGAGGCAATAGGGAAAAGGCCTCTTCTTGCTTCGTGGCCTTGGTAAAAAGATAGGAAAAATGTGTGCCCTTGGGGTGAAACTCTGTCAGTGCCATAGTCGCTGGGGAAGGCCCAGTGTCACTGTAGGGGTGGGGGTGGGGTGTCTGCCTGCCAGTGAGACCTGCGACCCTTCTAGGGAACGTGCTTCTGCAGGCATTCACGGTGCCCGTAAGACGGTGGGCCCTGCTGTAGACATTTAATGAAAATGTACAGTTGCACGTTTGGCCCATTAAGCCGCACTTTTTTCCCTGTCTATTTCATTGTTATATCGTGTTTCTACCAAGAATTCCAAATTGAATTTCCTTTCTTCTCGGCCAAGCTGGCCTCCTTCACGGAGGGGCGGGCCCCGGCTGGGAGATAAGGATGTTTTTCTTGAAGAGACCCAGGAGGAGCTGCAGCCTCCCCGTTTATAAAACAAAATTCCTCTTGTAAGAGGGCAGGAAGGAGCCCGAAGTCTGGGAAAGAGGCTCCCACCAGGGCCGCCCGCACTGATTCCTGCTGCAGGACCCGAGGTGGGCCCAGACGCGTGAGCGGGCCGAGGGCCGAGGGCCAGTGGGAGGGCAGCCCTGGCTTCCCTGCACTCCGGACCCTCTGCCCCTCGCTCCCCCTCCTTGGGAGGTGGCATCTGATCTTCTCGAGGCCGCTCCTGAGGCTTCTGCAGTGTGAGAGCAGCGAGTCTTACTGAACAAGGTGGCTGTGTTCTGACCCAGTTGTCTCTAGCTAGAGAGGAAATTCCCATGCAGTTCCTGAGACATTTAAAACAATCTAAACACAGCTGGCCTCCCACACATACCAAGAGGCAAGCATCCATTGGCCTGAGCACAAAAGTCAGGGGAGCAAGTGTTTATCGTGGCTTTTTAAAAACCGCCAGCTAGTTGACACGTGACGTTCTATTATCATCGCCTTCAAGAAGTACCTCCTTGAAAGGAACAAACGACTTGCCGCTGAAGCAGCAGCTACGCTCTTTATGATCATCCGGGCTGGCTGCACACTTGGCGGTGCTGCTTTGTTCAAAGACCATTAGGAATTCCAGGCCACAATCCCCTTGTGCGGCACTCTACGTGGGTCTGCACAGGTCGCATGTCCGAGGCGCTGGCCCTGGGAACACCATGGGAACGTGGAAAGCCATCAGCAGGAGAAGAGTGTCACGTTCTATGTGAGTTGCCGCTGGGAACCTCTGGGCGTTCATTCATTCATGTGCCCATCCTTCCATTCACTCACTCAGCTTAGTGCCTGCAAACCCCAGGCCTGAGTGCTCCAAGCTCTTCCAGTTACGGCTGCAGGTGCTCATGGCGGCCGATGTCCGGGATCAGCTGCTCGCTCAGGGGTCAAGGCTTAGCTGACAAAGGAGACGGAGAGAGCCAGCTCACCGGGGCCCGCACGCCTGAAGGGCCCTGCAGCCTCTCACTGCCTCCTATTCCTTGTCTTTAAGACCAGGGGCCATATACGTCACCAGGGGGTCCAGGGACTAAAGACGTGTGTGTCCACGTTTGGTGTGCAGTAAACGTTAGCTCCTTTTCTCTCCACCAAACGTGAATATTAGAAAATTAAATAAAATAAAAGCCCACTACTGCTGTGACTGAGGGGGGAGGATGGGCCCTTACTTTGATTCGGGGAAGCTGACAGTCGGGCCGAGTGAGCAACGGTGCTGACAGGACAGCGTTAGGAAGTCCCAGGCCAGCCCATCGTCACCACTTCTTAGTTGTCACTGAGGTCTCTCTGCCTCTGGCCTCCTGGCCCGTGAGGCTGGAATGACGTGCCCATCCCTGTGCAGGGTTACATGAGCACCATGTTGTCCCCGAGCTGGTGAGCAGTCCTCCCCCTGCCTTGTCCCTACAGGATCAGATCTGTGACCACACGTGGGGAGCCGGGGCCTCACTGCAGGACGGCACGGATGACTGTCACCTCTGTCCCTTTCGTGGAAGATCTGGCTAACGCACAGGCTCTTCACGGGGGGCACAGAACGCTGTCACCCAGCAGCTCTGCTTCCAGCCCTTCATTTGTCTGGAAGCCAGGGCCGGCTGTGGGACTCCTTCTCAGGGTGTGGTGGCCAGGATGTCAAAAGCTGCTGTCCAGTGGGGCCGGCCTGGTGCTGAGCTGCGTGCACCGCTGCCTGTTTTTCCTCAGGGCGACCCCAGGACGCTTGCCTCACTGTAAGGTGAGGGAACAAGCTGACAGGAGATGCAGTCTAGCCAGGGCACTGGTCCGGGTGCAGCCGGATGCACAGCTGTCTCCCAGCACTGTGGCATCCAGACACCAAGGTCCCGGGGGGCAGACCTCAAAGTCTGCGTGCTTCCTCACTGGCCCATGGTGGGGGGACCGGCACAGGGACGGGGGGGCAGCTGTGTCCTTCCAACCTCTGTCCCTGTCCCACCCCCTTTGGTGACGGGGGCTTCCTTATTGACGTGAGGACATAGTAAGCTACAGGACGAATCCTGGAGCACGATGTTGAGTCACGTAGGTAAGACGACACACGGCGTGACCCAGTATCTCCTAAAACTCAGAACCCGTCACACTAGACACGGCGTTGTCTAAGAATGCATCCACTGCCGTGCACTGAGGCTGTTTTGGAAACAGCAGGAGAAGGTGGGCTCGCAGGTGAGGAGAGCGGCTCCTCCGAGGGGAGCCCGGGGGCGGGATGGGCACCAGGGACTCGGGTCAGGGGCCCGGACGTGTGAAGCGATGCTCACCAATGTTTGTTTTATGGCTGAGCGTCCGAGTTTTCACGTAACGGTAAACACGCCTCTGTGTGTATCAGGTATCAGTTATAAGGAATCAAGAAGAAGAATCTGGAGTAACGCATCCGGAGTGGTGACTGTTGTCACTGCTGGGCGAAGGGGATGTCTCAGTGGAGGTTTCAGTCGGCACCCGAGACAGAGTGACAGAGAGGGAGACAGAGCGACAGGGAGAGAAAGAGGCACCAAAGCACTGACAGCCGCTCCAGGGCAGCTGCCACCGCGGCCCCTGAGCGGGGCGAGTGTGGTGGCCGGCGCGCCTGCACACTGTCACTTGCTGTCCCGGTTCCCGGAATTCCCGTCACTGTTTACTGCTTCTCCCTCCCTTCAGGAGTCAACGTGCTGCGAGGCTCACCATGAAGCGGGCTCTGGCTCTGATTGGCCTGGCCTTCCTGTCGGTGCTCCGGGCTGGGGGCGCTCAGCAGACGGTGGACGACACCTGCTCCGTGCAGATTCTCGTCCCCGGCCTCAAAGGTAACTTCCGCCGGGGCTCCCGGAGGTCAGGGCCTCCCGGGCAGCCGCCGGAGTGCAGGCGGGAGCTGCGTGCGAGCGGCGGATGCAGAGCTCATCCCGCGTCCCCGGGCCGGCTCGGGGCCCGGCCGTGGGAAAATCTGCCCCGTCAATGGCCCTGGTCCCCCCTTCTGTAAAGTCCAGGGTCAGACTGTACGTGGTGTCCACACTGTCTTCGGGCGAGGGATCCTGTAATTCTGAAACCAGACGTTCGTGTGCAGCTCGGTCCTCCTGCAGGGACCCTAGAAGGTGTCCGAGGTGTGTTCCAGGCACTGCACACGTCACCTGCAGCGCCTCTCAGGGTGAGATGCTCTCATTGTGCAGATGAGGCCGGTCCAGGCTCAGGGAAACAGCAATTTGTCTAAGTGGGTTGCGTAGCTCTGAAGCCTGGGCTCCTGTTACGGTTCCTGAGAGCTCTTTATTCCTTCTTCGAAAAATCAAGAAAACTTCACCTGCGCTTTGTCTGTAATTCACCTCCAGGGGGAGCTTCCTCTGCAAACCAGGGATGGGTGGGCACCAGCACAGGGGGAGGACCTTCACTCAAAAGGTCACTGGGTTCTACCATGCACAGGCAGGAGATCCCAAACCTTGTGGCTCCCAAGCAGGACCAGCTCCGTAATTCGAGGGGCCCAATGCAGATGAAAATGTGGGATCTGTTGTTCAAAAGTTAGAAAGAATTTCAAGATGGGGACAGGGCACCTCCACCACATGGGGCGAGCTTGCCCCTTGGGCCTTGTGCTCCTAGGAGCAGCGGGCAGGGGCCCGCATCCCCAGATTCCACTCTGCCCCTCCTGCCCCTCTAGGGCTGCGTGTGCTCTTAGTAATGAAGTTACACGGCCGTTTGCTTTCTGCTCTAAAATTGCTCGGGGCCTCTGAAGCACACAGCTCCTGACTCGAGTGAATCTCCGATCACCTGGGAAACATACACCGGGAGGAGGCCCGAAAGAATGGTTTAAGCGTATATTTATTGTTATAGAAAGAGTCAGTCATTTTTATTTATTTTTTTATTATTATTGTTACTTTTTTGGCTGCACCGCAGCTTGTGGGATCTTAGTTCCCAGACCAGGGATTGAACCCCGGGCCCCCTGCATTGGGAGTGTGGAGTCTTAACCACTGGACTGCCAGGGAAGTCCCAGAGTCAGTGACTTTAAACAGTCTCTTCCTAACCCCATTAAAAATATACAAATACACAGAAATAGGAAAAAATCTAGACGGAGATATGCTGGCATGCTAGCAGCAGTGCTTCTCTCTGAGCACGGAGTTGTGGGTGTCTGGGAAAGCTCGGTCCAGATATTCTACTGTTTAGCCACATTCGTAATTTAAATATAAAACCGGGACACTATCAATATTCAGATGTCTCTGGGTTTTCAAGCACATCTTGAGGGTACTCTGAGACAGATGCTTTTTGACATCTGCGTCGGTGACCATTTCTGCTGCATCCATGTTAAGGGCGTTCCAACCCGCGTGCTCGGCGGGTCCCCTGCAGTGCTTCCTTCTCCGAGGGTGGCCCGCTCCAGGGACACCTCACCTCCTCTAAGCAATGATTTCTCACCACCCAACACCATGCTGTGGTCAGTGATGAGCCACTGTATTGCCAGGTGGAGGCATGGTCCACAGAGAGCCGACTTGCTGTCACTCTCCTGCTCCTACCCCGTTCGCAGACTCAGTGTCTGCAGTGAGCAGACACGGTGTGGGCCCTCCAGCGGAGGGGTCTGCCAGGGAATCTGCGGGGCCCCTGCTCTCCAAGGCTCATCTTCTGGCAGGTGGTCAGACAGGCTCCCAAGTGGTGCTGAAGCTGTGTGGGATGTTTGGGGCCATGGGCAACACACAGACCACGTGCTACCCACAGTGTGTGTTCCGGATCCAGCGTTTCAGTGGCAGCGTCGTTTCACATGTCCGGTTTCACGCTAGTCTGTCAGCACCAAAGTAGCGATTTTAGTGGAGAAACTTAGTATATTTATGAAAGCCTCTAGAAACTGGATATCTTGTTCTTTTTTAAATTTCCAGCTTTGCTGGGGGTGGAACTGACAAACAGAAGCTCTGTCTATTCAAGGTGTGCATCGTGTTGCTTGAATAGGCAGGTGCCTTGTGAACGGATCGCGGTCACGCTGATGACCACACCCACCTCACCTCGTTACCCTCTGTGCGTGTCTTGTGACGCAGAGCGTGGGTCAGCGAGAGTTCCTTCTTTGTGATGCGAGGGTGCCGAGCCGAAACAGAGGACGGGATTCATGCTCTGATTTTCACGTTGGGCAGCAGGGGTGAGAGTGGAGGAGAGAAATCTACGGCAGCAAAGCAAGTCTGGGGCTTCTAAGCAGCGAACGTTCAGGCCCACGTAGATGTGCGTCCCCTGCAAAGTGAAGATTGGCATCACGGCAGAGCTCCTTCCCTGGATCCGCGTCTTGTGCAGCGTGGGGCAGCGGCGGGCCGGCCGCCTTCTGCCCGGCGCCTGGTCCCGCCCAGCTCCTCCTCAGACCAAGCTCCGACCTCGAGGACATTCTTTGCCGCTCTCAGGGCACAGAGAGCGGGATGCGTCCGAGAGCCAGGGCAGTCTGTGAAAGGTCTGATTATAGCACACGTGCCAGGGCCTGCCTTGGTCAGTGGAGATAAACACAATACAGGCCCCGCCCTTAAGATGAAAGAGGCAGGTGAGGGGTCTCCATCCGTTCATCAGACGTGTCTGTGTTACAGGCCCCACCAGGCCAGGCTTAGCCTGCGAGGGTGGAGCCAGTGCCCGTTTCCTTGGAGACGGAGCCTGGAGGTGGCAGGAGGTCTCTGGGGACATGGCGCCCGGCTGCTTCCGGCCCGTCCCGGTGCTTCCTCCTGCGAATCCACACTGGGCTTCAGAATCCTTCTCAAGGACTCCAGGCGGCCTTCTCCTTGAGAAGAAAGTCATGTGCTATTACAGACCTAAACGTACCATGTTATCTTTGTATCTGGAGAGAGTAACAACTCATTCTGATGGGAGAGCAGTCTTTCCTTGATGGCTGGAAAAATGGGTTGTAGGTAGGAAAACACTGGTGTGTATTAGCAAGCCTGCTGCTCAGAGATTTAAAAAGGGCATCATTATTCTTACAGGTTTTATCAAATTAATTGAAAGAAGGCTGATAAAGCCAATAATGTGACTAACACATGCACGTGGGGATTTCATGCTTCTGAAATGCTGCTCTGGGCCAGTTGCCTCCTCAGCTCTGGTCTCCCTGCCTCTTTCCTGTCCTGACTGCTTTCTCTCCCAGAGGAGGGTCCAGTCGGGGACGTGGCCTGCTTGTTCTCTGATTAGGGTTTTGCTGCCCGGAGCTGGAGAGCTGGCTTGTCGCCTGTCTCTGGACTGGCTCTTCATCGTAAAGTGGACGTGATCCTTGCCTCCCGGGGCAGGGCGGGGGCAGGTTAAATTAATGGAACTAAGCGAATGGCTGTGTGTGAACCCTAGGAGTTCATCTTAATCTATAGAAGAAGCTGGTGGGTTTGCTTGGTGTTAATTTTCCACGATTAGCCACAGAGCCGCTGTGCGGCCCAGGGCTCTCCCGGCTGCTCCAGGAGACGCAGGCAGGCATGACGTTGACCCTCCGTCCACGGGGGGCAGTGGGACGTGGGCACTGACAATGCTCGCGTCTGGCCTGGACCCTGGAAACATTAATCTCACTGTCCTCCCCTGACGCAGGCATGGGACCACGGTATTTTCCTCCTTAAAGCCTGGCGGGGGCGTCCGGTGGGCCGTACGTGTGAGGTCTGAGCGCTGTCTGTGCCCGGCCTTCCCGGCTCGTCCCACCTCACCTGTGCAGGTGTCCCCTTGTCTCCTCAGTCTCTGCCTGGCTGCATCTTCCTGGTTCAGCAGGTCTCCATTAAAAGCCACTTCATCAGAGAGGCCTCTTCTGATCTCAGCCTAAATTACAGCCCTTCTGTTAAGTTACTGCTTCGTTTTATTCCCGTACCCTGTGTTGCTAATGACAGTTCTGTGTCAATCTAATTCCCGTGCGCGTGCGTGCCGTCTTTAAACATTCCTTCTCCCCGTGGCGCTCACAGAATTTTCTCTTGATTCTTGGTGTTCTGCATGTCACTCTGACACATCGGAGTTCTTTTCCCCTCATTTCTTTCCTGCTGGCACTCTGTGGGCACGTGCGTTGTGCTCTTTGGTGATTTTCCTTAGTGCCGGGAAGTCACAGCTATTAAGGCTTCAAATGTCTATTCTCCTTTTCTGGAATTCCTGTATGATGCATATTGGGATCTGTGGGGTTTTTTCTTCAACGCTCGACTTGATAACTTCAAAACCGAAACAAAACTTTCCATCTCCTTCTCTCTCAGTGTTGCCTTGTAGACAAGTTCTTCATCCTGATTATTTGTCTCATGAATTAGCTTTTATCATTGGCCATTCTGTTACTCAGCCTGCCTGTCAAAATGTGTTTCATGCACGAGATTCCCTAGTTGGTCCCCTTTCTTTGCCGCTTGTTCTAGTTCGTAGGTGCCTCTTCTCTCTCGTCTTTATGAAGATATTCAGTGTCTTTCACAGTCAGATTCTGGCTGCCCCGTTGAGTCCTGTTTCCTGGGTTGTTCTTTCTTTTTTCATGATGTTGGTGCCCCTCCAATGTCTGCTGATTCTTGATGGTGAGAGCAGTCTGTTAGTCGGTATTTCTTGGTAGACTATCAGTTCTTCTCCAAATATTACTACTGTAATGATTTCCTTTCTTTTTAAAAGATAAGAAAAAACCCGAGAACTACCCAGAGATTCAGGGGCCCGTGTGTACCAAGTGTGTCAGCCGCCCTTCGGCAGCGGTTCATGGAGCTGTCACAGCTGTGACAGGGTGGCAACAACATGCCAGCCCTGCATTCCACGTTGTAATGGCACTTGCTTTGCTTGTCTCTTTGTCTCCTTACGTTTAAATGGAATGCCCCCTCCCCTTAAGGCCAGATTATCAGTTTGGGGGATTTCACTGTGGAATCTGTAATCTCAGGGGAGCCTCTTACCAAATGAAGGCGCGTGTAGAGAATTTACGGAGGGTGAAAGTTCACTTGAATGTTGGCCTGCTGTTTGCACAGCTAGGCAGGTGCACGTCAGCACCCACACCCACCCGTGGGAGGCAGATACATCAGGGAAGTAGATGAGGCCACGAGACAGTGACTGCGGTACAGAGCAGGGTCCTCATCACGGGAGAACAGAGGTCCAGTGAGGGGCTGAGGAACAGCTTCCTGGACAGTCAGGTGAGCAGGTGAAACCCGCACAGGTGGGTTGACGGTCACGGCCGACTAGGCAGAGGCAGCAGTGTAACCGGACCCCTGGGCTCCAGGTGCAGGCCTGTGGGGAGGAGCTTAGAAATGGGACATTATTTATAACTACATTTGGCTGTTGGTGGTTTTGAATCTCCTTTGAGAAGGGAGGTATCATAATGGACCCTGTGTTTTAGGAAGATGGTTCTGGGGTGGATTGGAGTGGGGGCGGCGGGGGGCACCGGGAGGGGCCTGGATGTCCCGTCCGCACTCCGTCCTCTGCTCCACCCGTGCACTGTGCTGCTCAGACAGGGTGTCTCCGCGGTGTTTTGCGACCTGTCTCCTGCCCCGAGCCGCGTGAGGGCGGGCTGGTGGTCCCGTCACCTCCAGAACTGCAGAGACGTGGCTGAGCGTGGAGCCCCCATGGGCATCGGGAGGGAGCGGCCGGTTGGGCTTCGCAGAGCTGGGCGATGCTTGCACTTATCCGATGAGGGGGACAGAAAAGCAGAGATGACCGTGGGGCTTGGAGCTTGGAGCCTGGGAGACTCGGTGTCTCAACAGCAGGAGCAGGAAAGTCCACAGAAGAGCCTCACTTCTGGGGAAAACCATCAGGCCGACTTGGGACGTGCTAAGTGCGGGGTACCAGGGAGGCTCCACAAACAGCCCGTTTCCCTGTTTCGGTTCTGAACAAAACAGGAAATAAAGGAAAATGTGCCAAAACATGGTCAGGATCTGTGAGGAAGGCTGGGGGCGTGTGCAGCTTAGGCTGAGAGCAGGACGCACCTGGCCAACGAGCCTGAACCGGGTGAAGGCTCACCTGGTCACAGGTGTCCCGTGTGGGAGGACCCTGCCCCTGAGCAGTAGTGTACCCTCTGGGGGGTGCTCACACTGAAGGGACAAGGGGACACCGACTCGTGTGCTCAAGTTTATTCTTGCTGAGAGTACCGGCCAGACAAGGGAAGAGAGAGGCCAGCACGGGTGGTAAGGGGCAGCAGAGCAGCCGTGGTGGGTCCTGGGGAAGCCCTGTGCACCAGAGGGCAGACAGCCCAGAGGGATGGACGGAGAGAGGGACAGATGCGTTCCCAGAGGGAGCGGGGAGGCAAGGCAGCAAATCCTGAGAAGAGACTTGGGGAGGGAGACCTAGAGCAAAGGCTGGGAGCAGGTTGGGAGGAAGGGGTGAAACCCCCCGGGGGTGGGATGGGAAGAGGGAGGCCAAGGGGCCTGGCTGGCGGCACACAGACACTGGAGCCCGGCGCTCAGAGCAAGGTCCTAAAGGCATGTGACTTCTTCCACAGGGGATGCTGGAGAGAAGGGGGACAAAGGCGCACCAGGACGGCCTGGAAGAGTCGGCCCCACGGGAGAGAAAGGTACCTGCTGCCCTTGGGCCCCAAGAGCACAGCTGGGGCACCGGCTCCTGGAGAGCTGTTGGTGGGGAGAAGGGGGGTGCGTTCGAGAGGAACCTGACACCTGTGTAGGTCTCGGGACTGAAGCAGGGCACAGAGAGGGCTCTTTAAACAGTGCTCCCTGGCTCTGGCCTGCCCGGCACCGAGAAACAAAGTGCCTTCTGGGAGGTGTGCCTCATTGGGTGGTTACGTGTATGGAAACTCAGCGCTCGCTTGGCCTCACGTGCAAAATGGGGATCATTTGTGATCGTTACACGTATAAGTGCAATTATGAGGGTGTGCAAACAGTGATGGAGGCGTGTGAACAGTGACGGAAACAGTCATGTAGGTGTGCAAAGGAGAGAGCCCACAGATTTGGGTGGGGCATTACACCGTGGCCTCCCAGTTTTGGCTAACGGACCCTAGTCACCTTGAATCTGTTTCCTCATTAGGAAAACAAATAGTGTCGTTCAGCCTGCCTCCTGGGGTTGTGCTGAGGCTTACAGAAAGTAGATCCTGCCTAAAAAAGTAGCTACATGGTACACAGTGATGTCAATAAATGTCATCATTAGGATATACTTACTTTTGCTGCTTTAAAGTTTGTGAAATCCTTAAAAGCTGTGTTTGGAAGTGCTTTGTCAACGCCTGCACAGTATTCTGTGAGAACACGTGCTGGGATTATCCAGCCGGTCCCCACCCAGCCTCATAGCATCGGAGTTAGGTGGTTCTTGTAACCACACAGATAAAGGTGGTTATGTTTTTAAGTCCATGCACTGTTTTTTCATTTTTAAATTAAAAAAATTTTTTTTAATGTTGGTTTTTTCTTTTTTTCAATTAATTAATTAATTTATTTTGGCCCCGCTGTGTGGCATATGGGATCTTAGTTCCCAGACCAGGGATCGAACCCGCGCCCCCTGCATTGGGAGCACTGAGTCTTAACCCCTGGACCACCAGGGAAGTCCCAGTTTTTTCGTTTCTTGAGGTGTGATTTACGTAGCATCAGTGAGTTTGGCAGCTGCAAAGCCTGTGAAACCCTGGTCACAGTCAAGGTCCCGAGCACTTGTGTCACCACCATCCCTCCATCAAGCCCAGGCGCTGATTTTTATTTCTTACTTTCCCTTTACTCATAACAAATTAATTAAAAAATAAAAGAACTGTGCTCCTGGTTCAAAGTTCGAAACATACAGAAATTATTCACAGCCACTAGTCTCCTTCCCATCCCCACCAGCAGCCCTCCCCACTGACAACCACTGTTAGGTTTCTTTATCTTCACAGAGATATTTTGTAATGGCCGAGTGAACTCTATTCTTTCCTGCTTCTGTACAAACAATTGCAAACTGTATGTAATGTTCTGCATTTTCACGTAACCGTGTTCTTGGAGATCATTCATTCTGCAGGAGGACATGCAGGTTATGCTTGCTCCCGCCTGGAGACATTGTGTCCGTTCTTTATCTAACTGGTCTCCTATTACTGCAGATTTACAGCTCCCTAGGGCCTTGCCGCAGTGAGTGAGTAACCTTGTAAATGTCATTTTTAATGTGGACAAGTACAGCCTGAAGATAAATTCCGGACAGAGTAATTGTTGATCAAAATGCACGTGCATTTGAAATGTTGGTGGATGTGGCCTTCCAAAAGGATCGAATCCATTTACCCTCTGTTTATTGAAGCACAAGACGGCCGACCCCTTCACCCTCCCTGCCTCAGAAAGCTGCCGGTCTGGTAGCCGTGGAAGGCCACATCAGTGGGGCTTTAACTTAGCCTCTCTTATCATAAATGAAGTCAGCTTATTTTTCAGGTGTTTAAAAGTCATTTGTATTTCTTTTCTTTTTTTTCCTTTTTGAGGATTGTCTTTTCCTGTCTTTTTAAAAACCCTTCTTGGGTTCTTCTTTTTTTTTTTTTTTAAATTTATTTTTCGGCTGCACTGGGTCTTCGTTGCGGTGTGTGGGCTTCTCATTGCAGTGGCTTCTCTTGTTACGGAGCATGGGCTCTAGGCGCATGGGCTTCAGTAGTTGTGGCGTGTGGACTCAGCAGTTGTGGCGCATGGGCTTAGTTGCTCCACGGCATATGGGATCTTCCCAGACCAGGGATCGAACCCATGTCCCCTGAGTTGGCAGGTGGATTCTTAACCACTGCGCCACCAGGGAAGTCCCCCTCTATTGTCTTGTGAGGACAATGTCACATTTCAGTTAGGAAGTGAATATGCCTCTATTCTGGATGGTCACAAATTCATTTTCATGACGCCATTTCATTGATTTTTTTTTTTTTTTTTTCCTGTGGCCGAGCTGTGCAGCATGTGGAATCTTAGTTCCCTGACCAGGGATTGAACCCACCCCCTGCAGTGGAAGCGCGGGGTTTTTGCTTTGATGTTTTTTCAAAGTAACGATGTTTGAGCTCAACGCACGTGCAGCAGGCAATGCCTAATTTCATGCCAGTGTGGACCCGTGGCTGCTCTCTCATCTCTGTCACTAGTGTCACCAACATGTAGCTCTCTCATCGCTCTGTCATCATCATCATTCTCTCTTATTCTCACTCTTGAAAAGGCAGGACAAGCACGCAGAGACTATAAATGCTGTTACTATAGCGTCCGAATCTGTTGATGAGGATGAACGTTGCTGGGAAGGCAACAGCCTAATTCACTGCGTTTTCCTGTCATTAACCAGTAAGTTGAGTGCTGTTACGTGCTGAGATCTCGGGGAGGCCACCTGAGCCCGAGTCAGAGGGGGAGAACAGATATGTGGACCCTGGAGAATAAATTGAGACAGAAATCTGCGGGGCAGTGTGGAGGGGAATTTGGGCTGGATCGAGAATCTGTCTTGTTTCCAGTTTTTCTAACATGTAACAGTAAGGTGTGCTCATGATAGAAAATTTACATATATCTATAAAAGTGGTGAGGAAAATCAGGCGTAATAAAATCATCCAGAGATAACCACTTATTTTGGTATATTTTCTTTTTCGGGGTGACTTTTCTTGCTTTGTTGTAATTGTGTATATAAGTTTGAACCTATTTCTTAAATTTAATGCCAAATGTTAGTGTAAGGATTTCTCATGTATGAAATCATTTTGATGAATGTCTCCTACGCATGGGTAACTTAAAACTCCACTGGGAGCGTATGTTCGAGAGCAGAGTCCTGTGTATGATTAGGGCAGGAGAGGGGAGCCTGGACCTGCCCTTTACAGTCCCATTGACCTGCCTGACAAGGAACCTGCCGGGCTAGGAGGCGATGGGGCAGTGATCACCGGGCTTGCCAGGGGTCTGGCTTTGCCACTGACAAAATGAGCAGGTTTGGTCTGGGGTCTTTGCTACTTTGTAGAGTACAGAGAACAAGTCAACCCAAGTGGGATGCATTTGGATTATTGAATAGTGGGATACTTACATAGAAATCTAGGAAATATCCATTTTTGGATGACCTTTAAAAAGAGGACTGGCCGTGGCATGATAGAATATAAGAGAATAAAATAGGATACAAGAACAGACATGTGATCGACTAAGATATTTACAAAAAGGCGAAGAAAAAGGATGGAAAAGAAATCAATCAAAATACTAGTAGTAGACATTTCTGGGTTATAGGATTATGGACCTTTAAATTCTCTTCTTTCAATTCTTTACATTTTCTCCTGTCTCTATCTTTGGTGTTCCCAGCAATGTGCATGAACTATACTTTTGATGTTAACAGGTATTTTGAAAGGTTGCTGTGGCCGTGGCCCTGGCCTGTTGGCGATGTAGGCTCACCTGGAGGCCCAGGTGAGGGTTCGTTAGCTCTGGCGGTCTCCCACACACTGACGGCCATGCTCACGGGGTCAGCATGGCTGCACCTGGGGTCGTCGGAGCCTGGAAACTGAGAGCTGCCGCCAACCTCAGAAGCGCTAGTGCAGGTTCAGTGTGGTGAAGCTCGAGGCGGGCCGTGCTCGGAGACTCAGGTGTGCTGGGAGGCGACCTCAGCTCCAGGACGCCCCAAGGCTCCTCACTGGAACTGCTCTCCTGCCGGGATGCGGGATTCTTCCGGCCACCTTCCCATCCTCCTGCATCCTGCTTTTGTGGAGGCGTTCCCACCAGTGCCCTGCTCTTAGCGGATTGCAGCTACTGCCCGGGGGCCCTGTCCCCTACGGAGAGCAGTGACCACTGCAGGGCGGGGCGCTGGGGATATTTGCCTGGTTTCTGCATCAGCTTGGTTTCTACGAAGAATGGCAGTGGGCTGGATCTGGGTACCTGTCCAGAGGCTTCCGAAAGGGGCTCCTAGGATGAGGGCTCTGGGGCGGGAAGGGCAGGGTGTGGGCGGGGCAGACCCGCTCAACGCCAACCGTGCTGCTTACCAGCTGTGCTGGCTTCACACCCTCGCTTCCAACCCGTGAAGGCAAAATAATAACGTAGTCGCTGTCAGTCCCTATTGTTTATTAAAGGATGAAAGCTGGGAACTCGGGAGCAGCAAGCCTGGTGCACCGTGGGCCCTCGCGCAGCTGCCTTGTTCCCACTTCTGAGCTGTTCCAGCCCCACGCCCACCGGCACTGAACCCGAGGTGGGCCTCGCTCATCCCAGACAGCGGCCCCTTCAGAGTCAGCTGGGGCCTTTCAAAAACGGTTATTTCCACTTGAGGCTGTGTTGATATTTCCCCAGGCACTACATTAAGCCAACTTAAATCCTCAGTTGTGTTTATGCAGTGCATTTACATCATTCACACTTGATTTTCATTGTTTAGAAATTATTTTCACCGGAATTACTTTTCCCCTGTGAATTTTCACGGACCCCTTGAACAGATTTTTTTTTTTAAGAATCAATTTTATTTATTTATTTATTTATTGGCTGCGTTGGGTCTTGGCTGCTGCGCACGGACTTTTCTCTAGTTGTGACGAGCAGGGGCTACTCTTCGTTGTGGTGCACAGGCTTCTCATTGTGGTGGCTTCTCTTGTGGGCTCTAGGCACGCGGGCTTCCATAGTTGCAGCACACTGGCTCAGTAGTTGTGGCTCACGGGCTCTAGAGCGCAGGCTCAGTAGTTGTGGCGCAGGGGCTTAGTTGCTCCGCGGCACGTGGGATCTTCCCGGACCAGGGCTCGAACCTGTGTCCCCTGCATTGGCAGGCGGATTCTTAACCACTGTGCCCCCAGGGAAGTCCTCCTTGAACAGTTTTAACGTTTTGTTTTTTTACCTACCTCACATCTTCCCAACTCTCACCTCTGCCGTCCTGAGCTCTTCTGAGAGTGTCATTATTTACACCTGGTTGAAAATTTCAGCTCTAAATTGTATAGACAGGACTCTCCCATCAATTTTTAGTTAATGACAATCTTCCTCTGTGTAGTTTTAGCCAGCGTCAGTTTTATTTGGTGATGGTTATTTCTACCAGTAACATTCTCTATGAAATTGTCAGAAGACTAAACACTCTTATTTACTTTCTTGCTAGTTTATGAAAAAGTGTGAGTAATTCCCTGTGGGTAGTCCAGAATTCCTCAGTGGTGTCCCATCTCCCTGGGTTTTTGCACATTTCCATTTCCCCCGCGGGACCCTTTCCTTCACTTACCACCTCGTTCCTGATTGGACTGTTCACGTCCCATCAAGGACCTGGCCCTTGGAAGGCTCTCAATCAATTGTTTGTAAAATATCTTGACCTTCAATGTCTTGAAATATCTTTGAAATCTGCAGTGACCTGTCTGTGGCTGAGGGCCTCAGGTGTGCGTGCACCTGCTCGTCCCCAGGTTCTAGAGAAGTCTGCGGGCTGAGGCTTCAGAACACGCTGAGCTGGGTTCATTCCCTGCTGCCTACTGAGCAGACAGCTCTGCTCTGACGATGCTTCCCAAACCATGGGGACCAGCTGGGCCTGGAGTTAAAATGCAGCTTCAGCTTTGGTTTGGGGGGGCGGCCTGAGATGGGGCGAGTCCGTTGGCCCCCGCTGGGGCTGCCGATCGCCCGGGGCTGTGTGGGGTGGGATTGCAGGTTGATCGTGAGGATCTGGACGCCCTCCACCTGGCGCCCTTCTCATGTCAGCTTCCGCGAAATGCAAGCTGTGTGGACATGGGGCTGCTGCAGGGAGGCTTCCTCTTCCGCTGATTTGCCTTGTGTTAGGGGGTGGCCTCTGGTCACACACTGAGCAGCCCCCCTGTTGAGAACTCAAAACAGCTGTAGGAGAAAGCGCCAGAAAGCCAGCGGCTGCCTTTTCTGGAATAACAAAGACAAGCCCAAGGGCCGGCAGAGCCCCCGCTGTCGCTGTCCATTGTCCTTTATTGAAATGAGAGCTGTCCCCACACTGTCAGAGTGCGCGCTGTGTGCCCACAGCACAGAGCTGGCTTTGCCACACGACCTGCTAAAAGCATGTCGTCCCAGCTGTCAAGGCTCCTAGCCCCCAGACACGCAGCTAAGAGGCTGCCGGGACCCTGGGCGCAGAAGCTGGGGACCCACCTGGCCTGCGATGGGGGAGGGCGACCCTACGTCAGCGACGGGCTTTCTGGGCGCTGTAATTTTAACATTATCTCCGTTGAAAATCTCAGAGGCAGCTGGATGCCAAGTGCTCTTTCTGCCCTGTCTCCTTTTCAAAGGACGGTGTGAGATCTTCATTAAAATTAATAAGAATTAGCAGCCCGCTGCGAGCTGCCCCCGTTCCTCGTGCATGTCCAGAGGACAAACGTGCGCTAGCACGCTTCTCACAAGCAGGATGGGATGGGAAGGGCTGGCACCGCAGTCACAGCTGCCTGGGGAGCCACCACCGCCAGCTCTGGAGACTTAAAGGGACCGGATCTGAGTGTGTCTGGTGCGTTTCCAGTCATCCCACACCACCAGGGTGGGGGGATTTCTTTGGTTTTTGCAAATGCTCCTTGTCACTTGGAGAGGCAAGAGGAGGCGGGATGAAGCCAGCAGGGCTCTTGTTCAGATCCAGTCTCCTCTAGGCTGGCAACCACACTGCTTTTCTGCTGCTTTCCAAGGAGTGTCTGCGAGTTAAGGCAAGTCAGCATCGCAGACGACCTTGGGTTGCCCTCAAGTGGAGCGTGTGTGGACATCTCGGGGAACTCAATGGTTCTTGCTTTTTCTTCTTCTCCAACAAACCCCAAAGAGAATATTCCTATGAGGAACGGCAGCCCACGCCCTTGACCTTGTGTGCAGGGTCACGGTGCAGGGGCCTGCTGTAGGCTACTGCTTCCAGCTTTCAGCCCGAGTGCTGTGAGGATGAAAGGTGTGCTTGGTGTGTGTTTGTATGTTTGAACATGCTGTTTGTGTGTATGCGTGCATGTATTGTGCATGTATGTACACGCACACGCACGTGCATGTATATGCACGCGCATATTTGGAATGCACGTGAGCACGTGTATCTGTGCATGTATGTGAACGCGTGCACGTGTGCGCATGTATGTGAACGTGCGTGACTGCATGCATGTGCGCACGTGTGTGTGTATGCGCATACGTATGTGAACGCGTGTGTACGCACAGTGTATGTGCGCGCGCGCATATACGCGCATGTATGTATGTGCGTGTCTGTGTGTATACACGTGTGTGTGTGCATGAGTTGCCCAGCAGGCACCCACAGGTGGTGGCTGTTGTTACTCTGACACCCCTCTTGGGGCGGGACTGATGGCTGGGAGCTGTGCACGGCAGGGCGCTGGTCGTGCTGGCTGGGGTGACTGTCCGCATCAGGCCCAGCTGCCCCCAGCGCCTAGCCTTCTGCACAGAGGCCCTCTTGTGAGGTCATCAGGGGGCGTCGCGAACCAGGTCTCCTCTGGTCCGAGGGCCTGGGCCGTGGGCCCCGAGGATGCAGGGCTGAGCAGGGACAGGTGAGGCCTGGCCCCTGAGTGGCTCCTCACAGGTGAGTCGGCACCACGGGAGGCTGGGTGTCGGCTCTGCTCTCTCTGGTTTCCTATTTCCCACCTTCTGGGCCCCCAGGGAGGGCTGTTTGTCTCCCACGAGCCTGCAGCATGCCCTCAGGCCCAGTCCCTGGAAGTGCAGCCTTGGCTTGTGGCTGGGTCTGTGAGGACCAGGCCGCTGCCCCACAGCCAAGGTGAGGGCTCGGGGCCCTGGATGTGGCCACGAGACCTGGGCCGACGTCCTATGCTCAGTGGCCTGAAGGGTAATGCCACCTTGCAGGTGAGGAAGCCGAGGCTCTGAGGGCTGTGACCCACCCCAGGCTGTGCGGGTTGGGGGCCGGGACCGGGGCCTGGTCTGCCCGATTGCAGGCTGCGCCCTGAATCACTAGTGGCATGACTGGTGGTGGGTGGCGCCACCCATCTGATTCCACTTTCTCTTCTGGGGCAGAGGGAAAGTGTACCAGTCAGCTGGGGCTGCTGTAACAAACACGGCAGATTTTTATTCTTTCAGCCCTGGAGGCTGGAAGTCAGAGACCGTGGTGTCTGCGGGGCTGGTTTCCCTGAGGCCTCTCTCCATGGGGCACAGATGGCCGCCTTCTCCCTGCATCCTCATGAGGCCTTTCCTCTGTGTGTGGCTTGCTGGGTGTGTCTTCCTCTTCTTACAGGGACACCAGTCCTATCGGATTAGGCCCTCATCTTTCTGACCCCATTTAACCTTAATCACCTCTTGAAAGGCCATCTCCAAATATGGTCACATTGGGGGTTAGGGCTTCAACATATGAATTTTGGAGGACACACAGTTCAGCCCGTGCCAGGTGGTAATGGCAATAACGCTGTGAGGTTGAGATCCATCAGTACGTGTGGACAGGCTTTCCTGGCACACAGTGTACCTGAGAGTATTCTAATTTATCTCTGAAAATTGGAGAAATGAGCAGAACTGCCCCAGATTGCAAGCACCTCTATTGCTAGCTCCAGTTTGCTCCTGGCCGCAGCAAGCAGTGGGTTACCACGGAATCTCAACCAACCTCCAAAGAGGGCTGCCCGCGGGGTCTGGTCCAGCCCTGCTCCAGCTTTGGGGCCCCTGGAATCACCCAGGGATGTGTTAAAATGCAGATTTTGGTGCTTGAGCTGGTGGGGCCTGAGGCTCTGCATGCTGTGCAGACCCAGGTGGGTCATGGGGGACATGGATCGCTCCTGAGGAAGCAGCGTCCCAGCTCGGAGCTTCTGCCTCCAAATGACAGCTATAGTGGCCAACACTTAGGTCCACCTGCCGCGTGCCAGATGCCGTTCCCGACGGTGCTCGCGTTTCCCTCAGACCCAGTGAGGTGGCTCTAGTAGGGCTATTATTAGCCCCATTATGTAGGTCAGAAACGCACAGAGATGGTACAGCCGAGTGACGGGGAGAATCAGCTGGGCGCAGGGCCCGAGCTCCAAGCCTTGTGCACGTGGCGCTGCGGGCCTGGAGTCTCACACACAGAGGAGCTGTTACTACAGGACACCACTCTGCAGAGAGAAAACTGAGGCGCAGGGAGACTCAGCCTCGAAGGTGGAGCTGGGGCACAGACCTGGGGCTGCCTGACCCCCAGCCTTGGCCTGCACGGGCGACCTCCTGCAGCTCCAGCCTTCTCACGTCACCGCAAACCGCAGGGGTCTCCAAGCCCGGTTCAGGAAGCAGCGGCATCAGCAACACTTGGGAGCTCGATGGGGATGCCCCACCCGGACCTGTGGAATCCCCCCGGGGCGGGCCCAGCCGTCAGTGGTGACGAGCCCCCGGGGGACTCCCACCCTGAGGTTTGCAGACCTGCAGCGCCTTCATTCCCCGCCTGCCCCCATCCCCCTGCCCCGTGAGCTGCTGGCATCCGATTGATCTTCTATACATGTGCCTGGGTTCTCAGAGCCCCCTATGGCAGGGGCCGGGTCCCACACCCCTCCCAGGGCGGGAGCTGGGCTCAGTACCTGCTGGGGGCAGGTGCCACGTGTCAGCAGCAACCTTGAATTAGTGGGAAAGTTCGGCTGTGCCGTTGATAGGTGGGCTCTCCAGTCATCCTCAGGTTGACTTATTTCCCACAGCAGGATGTGTGCTGGACCCTGACTGCGTCCTTCAGCAGATGCAGTGAGTCATGAGTTAATCGTCTGCTAAGCCGAGCGGTTTTGTGCGGGGTCGGGGGGTGAGGGGGCAGCGCTTCCGCCATTGTTTTTCATCGCAGGTGTTTCCCCCTCCAGTGTGCTCGTCCAAGCCTCCTTACCCTCTCCCTGTCTGCTTGGGGCAGCAGGAGCCGTCTGGGTGGGAGCAGAGGGGTGGGCAGGTGTTGTTTTGAGTTCCCCTCTGCAGGGAGGGGTCTCGGGGAGAAGTGACCCCAAGGTTGGCAGGAGGCCCACACTCTGTTCTCACATTTTCTAGGTGGAATCTTAGCAAACAGCAGACTCTTCAGGTGATGGGTTTGCACTCACACCCAGTCTGCCCCAATCTGCCCATTAAAATGTGGACCAGACTCCTCTGCGGTGTTGGGTCTTCTGAACGAGGAGGCGTGTTCCCCAGGCAGGAAGCCACTCTCCAGACTCTGGCGACCCAGCCCCTCTCCAGTGGGAGTTCAGTGGGATCCACATGCTGGGGACCATCCACCCGACTCATTACTGTAGGTGCAAATCCCTCAGACTCTGTGTCTGTCTCTGCCTTCCTGCCTGAAGATATGGTTGGGTTGGGGGTCTCCGAGACCTCCTCTTGCCCTGGCTACTCTCTTCGTGGGGCTCCGATGGAGCCCCAGCTTAATCCAGTTTATCAGGCCTGCGCGTCCCCGTAAGGACGCCGCAGCAAGTGTCCCAGCAGACCCTGCTGAGACAGCATGAAACCAAGCCAAACCACCCCGTGGTTTGGCGTGATGTGAAAGTAAAAAGCATGAGCACGGAGGTCATCATCTCGACACTTATCCTGCTCAGCCCAGCTTCCCCAGGGCTCACGTTGACCCCAGGACCTCAGGAGGGGCACAACTGAGAGTTATAGGGAAGGGAACGTTGGCCTTTTGAAGAAAAGGTGTCCGGAAGGAGGGTGGCAGCCGAGGCCCTGGAACAACAGCAATAGCTGAGTGCGCACTCCAGGGACAGGGGCTTTGCTCTGGAACACTTTGCAGGAGGCTGAGCAGGGTGTCTGTGGCCATCTTTGAGCTCAGACCACACTAATGGACTAGAGGGTCCAGACAAGGGACCAGGGTGTCCAGACAAGTGGCTCGGGGGCCATAGCCAAACACCACAGACACAGGGGCTTAACCCCCTGACACTGATCTCGCACGATTCTGGAGGCAGGGGTCCCAGAGCAGGCTGTCTGCATGGTTGGGGTCTGGGGAGGATCCGCTTCCTGGCCTGCAGACGGCCGACTTCTGGCCGTGTCCCCACATGGTGGAGAGAGAGGATTCCAGACTGTTCATCCTCTCATCAGGGGACGCATCCCACCCCCGTGACCTCCTCTGACCCTGACCCCCTCCAGATGCATGACATGGGGGTCAGGTCTTCAGCATATGAATCTGGGGGGCACTTCAGTCCCCAGCAGGAGGGGGCAGTGGTCAGGCCTGCTTGGGGGCTGGTGCTCCTGTATGGGAGCACAGACAGGGTGGGGAAGCTGAGGGGAAGATTTCAGGGAGAAAACAGTTTAGACGTTTGAAGGACTGTCTGTGGACGGCGGATTAGACTAGCCGTGCATCTCTCTGGCTGCAAAACCAGGACTGCTGGGTGGAAGGAGCAGGTGACGGCTTTCGAGCTCCTGCAAGTCAACAAAGGAGCACTTTTCTGTGGCTGGAGCTGCCTCAGGATGGCTGTGCTGGGGGGTTCACTTGGAGCCCCAGGGGCGTGGCTGTCGAGGCCGCTGTGGCCCTGTCTGGCCCAAGAGCTGAGTAGCTTGTTCCTCTTCCAGCAATAAAGTGAAGCCCTCACCATATCCTCAGAGTGAATATTTATAAGTCTCTGCCTCCCAGACATTTCTCAGTCTGGGAATTTCTCCCTACCCTCCCGACACCAGTCCCCTGGGCCGCCTCCTGCGGTGCCTGCCTCGTCCCTGTCCAGGCCTCGTCCACGTGTGACCAGAGGCATGGTGACGTGGTCCTGGCTGGTGGCCCTCTTCTCCCCAGCTCCCGGATGCCTCCTCGGAGCCCTGGGCATCTCCTGTTACACTACTAGTTGTAGTGTAACAGGCCGCTTATCTCCCCGATCCCCCCGCAGACCCTGAGCCCTGTCACTCCTGTGTCCTCAGCATCACGCACCGTACACGGTGTCTGGGGCAGGAGTCACCTCGTGGCGGGACCAGGTACTTGACCCGGGCAAGCGCTTAACCCCCGTGAACCCCGTCTGCGCGATGAATCCCTCCTGTGACCAAATAAGAGAACGCATGTGCTCTGTGCCAGACACTTCACCCTTGTGCGGACGTAAGCCGGCTTTGGGTGGGGTGTCTGCATCTCTGCTGTGGTTCACCGCTCAGCCTGTGTTGTCCTCTGACCTCGACCTGGCCTGAGCTGTGGGAACATCACAGAACTAGGACTTGCTTGCTGGCCGGAAGTGCTCAGTCTAAGCGCTCGGTTGAGTTGAGGACATGGGGATGTACCGTGTGGCCTCGTCTGTTCCGCAGTGTGTGTGACTTTAGGGGGGGTGTGTCTTCCTTTGGGAAATACATCAGCAGGTGACATGTAGAGCCTTCTGGGGTCAGTCGGATACGCGACCTTGGAGAGGTTAAACGAGTCGTAACGTGTTCGGTCTCCTCGTGTGGGTGTGTGCGTGCGTGTTCACGTGGGCTGACACGCAGGAGGTGGACTGCGTCACCTGTGCCTCGACCAACTGTCATCTCATTGTTTTCCACAGGAGACGTGGGTGACAAAGGACAGAAAGGCGGCGTGGGGCGCCATGGAAAAATCGGTCCCATTGGTTCTAAAGGTACTTCCGACACACCTCTGCTCACTTTCCCTCGCAGGCTCACCTCCCAGGCGCTTAGAGAGTAGCTGGTGGCTGTGTTTATTTTGTGCGCTTTATACACGATAAGATGTGTTCCAGCGTTTGCGTTTTGGGATCGATCAGACTTGACTACATGCCACGAGGTGGGGAGAGCTCCCTGCCCCTCAGGGTTCACATGCTGCCTGGGGGAGAATCGGGAGCCCCATTTAGGCAGCGGAAGGACTGCATTCCCGACACACTGTCTGTCCACCTGCAGCTCGGGTGACTCAGACTCTCTGAGACTCGGGGGTGGCGGCAGTGTGGAAGCAGCGCCAGTGCCCACGTGACCCCGTTTGACCTGCACAACCCTGGAGGGTGGGCAGCTCGGGAGACTGTCCCCAGGGCAGTTAAGGGGTCGCTCAGCATCGCCCGGCTCTTCCGCGCATCCCGCCCCCCATTCCGCACTCAGTCAGCAAACGCTTTCTGAGTCCCTGGCTTGTCCTGCGCCCGTGCTAGACCCCAGAGGGCTCGGGGTGAAGGAGGCGAGGCCCCCCAGCCCCGTGAAGGGCTCCCCCAAGTCCTGTCATGGGTGCTGGCAGCAGGAGACAGAGGCTGGGGGGCTTGGGGCTGGGAGGGAGTTTGGCTGTGGTCTGCTCTGCCCAGCGCGGTGCCTGCAGTCCTGTGCTCCATCACCCTGCCTGGGGCTTTGAGCTGTGAGTGGGTCCAGGTGGTCAGTTCCGATCGATGGCACGGACCTCCCCTGGCCCAGCCTGTCCCTGGTGGGAATGGTCCCTCAGCCAGGACCGAGACGAAGAGTGTGGCCAGCTCGGTGAGCTGCGTCTCTCCTCCCGGCAAATCCGTGGGAAACACCTGCCCCGTGGATTTATTACAGAGCACACAGGTCGATATGCGTGATATAGAGAGGGATGTGGAAGCTTTGAGAAAGCTTAAAACAATGGTGGTAAAATATTTGTAACATAAAATTTGTTACTTGAACTATTTTCAGTGTGATTCAGTGGCACTAAGCACGACTGCAATGTTGTAGAACCACCACCGCCGTACATTTCCAAAATGTGTTCATTCCCCCAGAGAGAGACTCTGTCCTTGTGAGGTGATAACGCCCCACACCCCTGCAGCCCCTAGCAGCCTCTAACCTGCGTTCTGTCTCCATGAACTTGCCGGTTTAGATATTCCATGTAAATGGAATCATACGGTACTCGTCCTTTTGTGTCTTATTTCACTGGGTGTGATGTTCCAGGGTTCATCTATGTTGTAGCAGGTGTCAGACTTTCCTTCCTTTATAAGGCTGGATAATATTCTGTTGCATGGATGGACCACGTTTTATTTATCCCTTCGTCTGCTGACGGCCACTGGGGTTGTTTCCACCTTTTAGCTGCTGTGAAGAATGCAGTGGATACTGGCTACAAGTAGGGATGTGTGTGCTTCTAACATACAGCATACGCTCTGGGTAAATGTCAGAGTCTCACCAGGGGACAACTTGCCAAGGAGGCCCTTACTGGGCTTAGCTTACCTGATCTGCTCCATCTCTGAGACTCTGCCGTCCTGGGTCCTTGTCAAGCTGATCCCTGAGTCATTTTTCAAGCTCCTGGTGTTGATAAAAGCAAAAAAAGGAATCACTTGGACGGAGACTGCCGAGCTCTCTCCATCCCCATCAAATGGAACATGACTCTCCAAGGATGTAGAAGTCACTGCCCCTTCACTGTCCCAGGTCAGCTGAGAAGCTTAAGTTCTCTCAGGGGGAAGAAAGGTAGTGCTTTAGGAATATTCCTGTGATTTAAAAATAAATAGCCATTGTCTAATTTCTAGAAAGCTTTGTTGCCCTGATTTTCTCCTATCCCTTTGTTTCATAAGTTGGAAGAAACGGAGGGGCAGAGTGGCTGAGTCGTCTGTCCTGTCCACAGAAGGCTGGCGCCCAGGTGTCCTGGTGGCTGTGCCCCTGGGACAACTTGCTGCCTCTCAGAGAGGGACAGGGAGGACCGATCTCATCTTGACTCTGTTTGGATGAGGGAACCTCTATGGTCCATCCGTCTCTGACGTTACCTGTTCTACCTGAATTTTCTTGCTGTGATGTGGGACGTGGAGAGAACTGGCACTGGGTGTTACGGATTTCCGAGGTGATAGCGTGTTCTAGGAGACATGCTGGGTTTTCCAGAATTGACTTAAAGAACGCTCATCTGATAATCTCTGAAGTCCCATGATATGTGGATGTGCCACGTCACATAAACAGAGCCTGAAGAATCAGTCATCTACAGACCATTCCTCCCTCCAGTTCACTGCAGAAGGAGGGTCTGGGAGGAACCGCAGGGCACTGCACATGGAAGAAAGAACATTGCTACCTGGACATTTGAACTCAGGGGACACGTCCCACCCCTGCTTTGTGACTTTGGCCTTGCTTCTCTTTTCCAGGTGAGAAAGGAGATTCTGGTGACATAGGACCCCCTGGCCCTAATGGAGAACCAGGTATGGCATAAAGGGTCCAAGGATTTTTTAGAAATGTATTAAAATTGCACTTTTAAAAAGTATAAATCATGACATAAAACTTAATAGGCTGGAAAAAGCGCGTGTAACTGACACGCCTTCCTCGTGCATCACACCCTCCTGTGGACTATTTCAATATTTGCTTTCCTGCTACCTGAATGTTTTCATTCCCGTTCAGGGCTGTGGTCTGCATGCCGGCTGTGTATTATCACCTCATCACGATCCAGCTTAGATACGCGCGCCCTAAAGTGTACTTTCCTCCTTTCCTACTGTTCTCTGGGAGCATCAGGACCCCCTCCTGACCACCAACTTCTCTGAGAAGCGCGTCCGTACTTTCTGGTTCATCTTCCTCATTCTGGGTGTCCTTGCAGCTGACTCCCCACGACCCTCCTGTCACCGCGGACCCTGGCCCAGCTCAGTGGACTTAACCGACTTCCCTTAACTTCTCCCTGGTGCCAGGAGGCCGGGCTGCAGGCAGCCCCCGTCCTCTCTGCGTGCCGCCCTGTGGCCCCTGCTTCTTCCTCTCTTCTCGGAGGAGCTCTGCCTGCTGCCCTGTCTTCTTTCTCCATGTGGCACAGCCTGCTGCCCGCTCCAACCCCACCACTGTTCCCTGGGCTTCGGCTGCACCACCCCCCGCCCCCCTGCCCAGCACGCACCTCCACCCCGATGTCACTCAACCCCTGTCCCCGCCAGGTTCAGGCCGTCTATGCGCGGTGTCCCCCAACCCCTGCCGGACTGTTCCCGCCACCGTCACTCAGGCCCTTGTGGCCTCTCAGCCCCGTCACTGAAACGCCATCCTAACAGGTGTGCACCCTCTGGTCCTTGTCCCCAACACGTGTGACCACAGGAGACACTGCACAGATACTAGATTGAGGGGGAAGATACAGTGTCTGCGTCCCTTGGGTAGGCCCTTCCTGTGAGCTGAGGGAACCTGTCAGCTTGATACCGGTTCCATCTCTCCAGAAAACATCAGCGCCTCAAACCGCAGTGAACTCAGACAACGTGTGTCTCAGAAAAAGTTCCATTAAAGAAAAACCCCCAATCACACCAGCATCATTCCAGGTGCCCATGCGCTGGGGAGTGTTTGGGTTCTAAGTGGTAGAGGGGGGCTGAGAGTTTGGAAGACCGGGCCAAACACCAGAGTGTGTTCAGACTGGAAAGGCAGGCTGAGAGCTTCGCACGATGGAATTTCTCAGGAAAAGGTGAGAAGTCCTGCCCCTGTGCTCACAGAGTCCGAGCAGAGGGCGGGCGGGAGCCGGTGGCCCCTCCTGGTCTGGTGGAGAAGCCGAAGCGAGCAGTGCCACCATGGGCGATGGGCCCCCCAAGCACTGTGACGGCCGAGTGACATTCTGAGAAGGTTCCTGACCACGTGGAGCTCTTCACAGCTGGAAGGTTAGGGTCCTCCTGAGAGGGCCAGGAGGAAACACCTAAGCTGAGGCAGGGTTGGCCACGCTGGGATGACTGAACATCACCCCCACGGTTCCAGCTCCACCACTTTCGTCAAACGTCTTGTCGTCTCTCCTGCCGCGCTGTCACTGCCCGCAGTCTTCCCGAGGTGACTGGCCTAACCCCCTGCTCTCGCCCACCCGTCTCGCCGCCATACCTCCACTGATCTCCTCCTAAGTGACCAGAGCGAGATTGTGAAACGTGAATCCGACCTTGGTGCCCCTGTGGAAACCCTTCCACTGCTCCTTGCCTTTAGGATCAAGTCTGAAATCTCCATTGCAGCCTCAAAGGCCTTCGTGGTTTGAATCGCCTAGCATGCTGGGGAGGGGGTACCCTCCCCCCGAGCCCGCCTCTGGGTCAGTCCCATCACACGCCGGGCGCGGTCTCCGCAGGCATCCCGTGTGAGTGCGGCCAGCTGAGGAAGGCCGTCGGGGAGACAGACAACCAGGTCGCGCAGATCACAGCGGAGCTGAAGTTCATCAAACACGGTACGTGCTTCTCGGGGCTTCCCTGCTCCCGTGTCCCCCCGACCCCTGCCCGGAGGCAGAGCGGCCCTGGGTCTGCTCCCCGTGCGCGCGTGCTGGGTTGGCGCCCCGGGTTTGCTGGGGACCCGCGAGCGCTCGCCCTCCAGCCCTGTCCCCGCAGCCGTCGCCGGCGTGCGCGAGACGGAGCAGAAGATCTACCTGCTGGTGAAGGAGGAGAAGCGGTACGTGGATGCACAGCTGGCCTGCCAGGGCCGGGGCGGCACGCTGAGCATGCCCAAGGATGAGGCCGCCAACGGGCTGCTGGCCGCCTACATCGCGCAGGCCGGCCTGGCCCGCGTCTTCATCGGCATCAACGACCTGGAGCGGGAGGGCACCTTCGTCTACGCGGACCGCTCGCCCATGCAGACCTTCAGCCAGTGGCGCAGCGGGGAGCCCAACAACGCCTATGACGACGAGGATTGCGTGGAGCTGGTGGCTTCCGGGGGCTGGAACGACGTGGCCTGCCACCTCACCATGCACTTCCTCTGCGAGTTCGACAAGGAGCACGTGTAGCGGGGACCCTGTTGCTCCAGCATCGGCGGCCCCTCCGCCACCGGGTGGCTGCCGGCTGCCACCGCGGGTGGGAGGCTCTGCCCGCCACGTGGTCCCCAAGCAGGAGTGCGGGGTCCCCGGTAAAGGCTCCTTTTCTGAATCTTAGAGAATGGTGCATGCTTGGGCGAAAAAGAAGAAAAAAAAAAAAACGTGTTTCTGGGTATTATGTCTGAAGAACTAGAGTTTTATTATTTGTAGTGTAGACAAAATGTTTGTTATGTAATTATTACTCAGAATCTCTCTTGGCTTTGTGCAAAGTATGAAACGAGATCTTTAAATGTTATAACAGTTAAGTACAAACAATGGTAGTGAGGTCTTAAATGACTACCTTCCTTTTAATTTCTATATGGAAAAGAATCCTCTTAGCTTAGATCAATGCTTCTGTAAAAGTAGAAACAATTTTGCGTTGCTGCGGATTTCAGGAAAAAGAAAAGTAAATGCTCCGAATCTGACAGCCGAATGTTGTTCTCTCAGTGTCTTCTCTAGCGGTGTTCGTTATCTATTCCTGTATCGCGGTCGCCCCCAAACAGCGACTCACGACAAAGCATCAATGTCCCCGCAGGTCCTGTGGGGCGGGACTTCACCCAGAGCTCGCCTTGGGCCGGGGGTGGGGGGCTCTGTTTCACCAGCCACACTTGACCGTGAGGTTGCTGGTGGCATTCAGTGCCACACGGGTGGCTGGATGGAGGCCTGAGTTCCTTGCCGGGCACCTCTGCCCTGGGCACCTCCCCAAGGACCGCTGGCCGCCTCAGAGCAGTGCGAGCGTGCACCCATCCTGGAAAGACCCCCCCCCATCACTGTCTGCGTTGTGGTCTCAGAAGCCTGTCCCCAGGTCCAGCCTGAACTTGGGGAGGGGACTCCTGGAGACGGGACCGCTGGGGGCCATCCCAGAAGCTGCCTGCCAATCACCCGCAGTTCTTCCTTTTGTACATCAGAATCCCCAGTAAAAAATAATAAACATCTTCATTTTTCAAAGAAAACAGGCAGACACGCACCCACAAAGGAAAACAGCTGGGGCTGGGAGCCAGAAGGGGGCTCCGGGGACACCGCTCTCCAGGGGCTCTTGTGTGTCTGCGTGTCTTGGGAGTGAGGCCCCGGCTGCCCGACGTTCTGGACCGCGCCTGCAGGGTGTTTGTGTAGCGACTGTTTTGGAGGAAGGGGAGCGTCTGCCTAGAGCTGCTGGCGCGGTGAGAGCCCAGCGCAGTAAAGGTGCCGCCGGCTTCCTCCCCAGGGGCTGGTCCTCTTTGTGCCCTGCAGACTGGAGCTCAGGCCCCAGTGCTATTGCTGTAGGTGCCACAGGGGCCAAGGCAGCGGCTCTGCTCCGGGTATCTGCGGGACCCCCGCTGCACCCACGGGCCTGTGGGGCAGCCAGGCACCCCTGCCCACAGCCCAGGGCCCATGACCTTGAGCTGGCCCAGGTGCCTGCCCCTCACAGGACAGGCAGATCCAGTCCCGGGGCCTGTGCAAGGGAACTGACCAGGTGGTGACTGCGGTTGGGCAGGGCGTCCTGAAGCCGGAGCTTCCCGAGCATCACCACGACGGCCTCGGCCCATGCGACTGCCCTCGGTCACCTGGACAGAGCTGCCCTGGTTCTAGGGTGGGTCAGGTGTGCCCCACCCCTCCGGGCTCTTCACCGGGGTCAAGGGCAGCCCAGGGCAAGCCGGCGCCTCCCTGGGTCTGGTTTCGTCCCTGGTAGGGGAGGAGTTGGGGTGGGGCCACTTCTGTGCTCTCGTGTCACCTCGGCTCTCAGGTGAAACCAGAGGGAGCCGATCCACGTCCCCTCCTGTCGCCGCCTCCGCTGAGCCCGCCTCCGAGGCTCTGTGCCAGCACGAAGCGCAGGAAAGCACGCCGGCCTTTGTCTGTGCCCGGGTCACACACCTCTACAGGGCTGTGACGGTTTCAAAGACAATTTGATAGGACAGGCGCAGCCGGCAGGAGGCCAGAAGCACAGCCGCTAATTGAATCCCCCAGCTCGGCAGGAAGGGCCTGCGGGGTGGGCCGCGGCCCCTGATTTGCAGCGCAGGAGGGAGGCGGTCTGGTTGAGGGGAGAACCGGGATTTATTAGGTGCTGCATCGAGGCGTGACCGGAAAGCTGGTGCGCGGGCATCTCTCTGAGCCCCGGGTGCAGCGTGGGCGGAGAGGATGGGCGGCGGCGGCGCACCCGCGCGTCCACACTGCCACCCAGCGGCCGCGGGGGGACGTGCACCCGCGAGACGATGCTGCAGGGGTCCCGGGCCCCCTAGGCTGCCCGCCGCACTGAGGCTCTGGGGGTCCGTGTGTGTGTGTATGCATGCGCGCGTGTGTGTATGTGTGTGTGTGAGAGACAGAGGTATTGAGAGAGTGTGGATCAGTCAGAAACGGAGAAGGGAGACAGATGCAGAAGAACAAAGGGACAAAGGGCAGCAGGGAGGGGAGGAGGGCCCCCCCAGACCCAGCAGTGCCAGGCCTTTCAGGGAACACTCAGCCGTGCTCCGTGTGGCTTCTCATCGAGGCCTGAGTGTGACCCCAGGTGGCGGCAGCCATGGAGACCTGACAAACCGAGGAGACGGGAAAAGCATTGGTCTTCTGACCGTAGGGGTCACGGCGAGCTCTAGCATGGGCTTCCACTCCTCGCCCTGGGCCCGGTGCCCCTGCAGCACGGGGCGCGGAGCGGGGTCTCGGGGGGCTGCAGCGAGAATGGCAAGAGGGTGTCTCCTCTTGGGCGGGGGACCCGCGGCTCAACGCCTTCTTGTCCCCGGGGCAGCCTCTGTCTGTCCGTTCCTGCCTCACCCAGACTTGACAAACTGGCTTCCGCGTCTGCCGCCCTGGGGGTCTGGACGGCGCCCACCTGCTTCCTTGGGGGCGGGTGGCAGGCGAGAGCCCAGGAGTGGTCACCAGGGGTAACCCCGTTTAATCTAGCAGATCAGAACCAAGGGCAGGTGGCGTTTCTTAGATGTAAGCAAAAAAAATCTTGAGTCTGGCTCATTTAAGCAGAAAGGGAATTTGTTGAAAGCTTTTTGGCAGTTCAAAGGAATTTTGGAAAGACTGGAGAATGTCTTGGGTGCTACACGGAAGGGAGAAGCCCATACACCGTGCAGGGCCTGCAGGGTCCCTCTGCCGGTAGCCGGCTGCAGACAGGAGCAACTGCCCTGCACGCCCGCGCCGAGCTCCGCATTCAGCATTGGGATCGAGCCTGTTTGGGTACCTAGATCTCCAGGCCAGTTATGTGTGTCTGCCCAGGTTGTGCACTGCACAGATCCAGAGGCACCACACCGAGAACATTCCGCACACAGTGGCTTTGTATGTGTCTGCGCCCTAGATATGAGGAAGGCTGGGAAAGCTTGCCGTTTGCAGTGTTGATGGCGGGAGGGAAACTCTGCTTCACAAGGGTGGGGTATCCCAAGCAGACCATATCAGGTAGCTTAAACCACCGCCAAACTTAGGGCCTTTAAACGGTAATGGACAAGTTTTGTTCTTAAGAATTTCATCTGGAAGGGGAGACATGTGCCCCTTGAGACCAGAGGGTCCAGTGGGACCTGAATGGGGGAGGGCCAGGCAGGTTCTGGAAGGAGATGGGGGCAGCCTCTCCCGATGGTTTGGTTTCATCCCGGAGGACTGGAGATGCAGTGGGGAGCAGGGCAGGCCAAGACCCGGTAAAGAGAACCCAGGAAGGAAAGTGGGAGGGGTTCCCGAGGCAGGAAACCCCTCCAGGCATCAGAGGCCCCCTCGCTCCGGCACACCTGCTGCTCTGAATCCCTGCTCCATTCAGCCGCTTACGACTTAGGCCCCCTGGGATAACCTTGGGCCTCAGTTTCTCCATCTGTGATAACAGCGCTCCACAGGGTGGTGTGATGATGTCATCACCTGTGCCCCTCGTGTGTCAGGTGTGGCCACGTGAGTCAGGCAGGTGCTCAGCTGTCCCCGTCTCACCAGAAGCCCTTCCCCAGACCCCAGGCTCCCAGGGCTGGGACATGTGTCTTTCTTGCGCCACGAGGCACAGGTGTGCTTTCTCAAGGTCCGCGAGCCCCTTTAACCCCCATGGAAGCTCTGTGTGCGTCTGCACTTTCCCGGCTGAGGGTCCTTCCCGTTCTCAGCCCCCCTGGCTCTCTCCTCTGCCTGGAACCACTGCTGGGTGTGCTGAACACACGCTCTCACGGACGTCTCCTAGAGACAAAGCCCAGGAGACCCGGGAACCAGGGAGGAGGGGCTTCAGGCCAGGTTGCTGTTAGGGATGGGGGCGGACAGTGGCAGGGTCAGCGACAGCGGGGGGCCCAGGTCTGCCTTGGCCTCGCACAGGGGTCTTGCAGGGGCGCCCTTGGCTTCTGCAGGGAGGGGCTGCTCAGCTTGGAGCTCTAGCTCCCCGCAGCCCTTGTGACATCACACAGGTGAGGCCTGTCCCCGGGAAACTCTGACTCCCCAGCTCGCGCCCCTATAAATTTTCTCCTGATGGCACCTGAGTACCATGGGATCTTGGCTGGCTAGTGGGAAGCAAGAAACCCGATTCTGAACACCGAACGTCAGGACTCCTGGTGAGCTTGGAGGACTGTTTATAAACAACTTGCTATTTTAAAGTTGTTATTGCAGAAAGAACAGGGCGACAGAGAGGAATTTATCAGCACAGCAAGCGTTTGACCCCTTTGAGAGGTGAGGGTGGGACGGGTCTCCACAGACGTTTGGTGTTGGGGGTGGCTGAATGCTGGGAATGGTGTTTGCGGAGCTGGGAACAGCCCGAGTGTGCTGAGTGGCTCTGGGCTCTGGTCCTGCTCTGCTGGGGTTTTAGTCACTTTGGTCTGTACAAAAACACTAAAGAACTAAGCCCACAGGTGAAATGAAACTTTGTCCCAAAGAAGAGCCACGCATCCGAGGGAAACTTGAACAAATTCCCAAGCACGTCCACCAGGGATCTCCGTGCTGACCTTGGGCTCCCCCACATCGCTACTTGTACGCGCTCTAGTTTTGTCCCACACTTGAATAAACTTCTTTTATCTCACTGTAAGTCTCAGCCTTTTGCCCAGAGGCTTTTTTATTAGGCCCCATCGGCAGTGATAACAGAAGCCTCTGTTCTTGAATGGGAAATGTCGGGACAGCCTGGCTTGCAGCTCAGAGGGAGACCACGCTCCCACATTTCTTAGACTCACCCCGTTGCACCTTCCTATTTTAAGGCAAATCCCAGAGGAAAACAGCTTTTGACTGTGAAATGTCAAGATTATGCTTTTTTCCACCAGGAGAGACAAACGGCCTCACTGCATCGGAACAACCCATTATAATGCTCCTCATTTCTGATGACGGCCTCACAAGTTGCAGTTTGCATGAAAAGCTTTAGCATATTCACTAAACTTCACAGCCTGGCCTCAGCCACAGCCCCTTTTAGAGGCGATCTTGCTCTTTGCCTAGAATTATTTAAAAGCTAATTTTATTCTACTTTAAAAAATAAATTTATTTATTTATTATTTTTATTCTTGGCTGTGTTGGGTCTTCTTGCAGGCTCAGCGGCCATGGCTCACGGGCCCAGCCGCTCCGTGGCATGTGGGATCTTCCCGGACTGGGGCACGAACCCGCGTCCCCTGCATCGGCAGGCGGACTCTCAACCACTGCGCCACCAGGGAAGCCCTAAAAGCTACTTTTAAATGAACTAGTAAGGGATTCCAGACTTAGACGGATTTAGAAGTAGATGCCATAGGTGGTCTGAGCAGGTGGTCGGGTCTGGAGTCTCCTCCCCGTTTCCCTACAGACCTGGCTGCTCCATCAGTAGAGGTGGTGGGGGCCATGAGCAGAGGGTTTGGTGAGCCCGCAGCCCCTGGGTCCCAGAGCTGTGGACCCCCTACTGGCTTCCCTGAGATACCGCAGGTGATTAGACTAAACCCACTGGATCAGCCAGAACTGCCTCCCTCTCACAGGGTCTACAACCTTGGTCACAGCTGCAAACTCTCCTTGCCGTGTGAGGTGATGCAGGCACAGGTTTCCGGGACTGGGGAGCAACATCGCTGGGGGCCTTCTGCCCACCACAGGGTGGACGGGCTGTGCCGACACCCAGGCCCTCCGTGCATGTCTTTGTTGTTGGGATCAGTGGTGTGCCCTGGCTGCTCTCTCCTCCTGGACTCATGCCTTGCAGTTAGGAAGTGTGTGTTTATGGGTCCCCTTATTGAACTCAGACCCGATCAACCAAGGGAGTCTGCCTATGGGCAAAGTCTGACTGGACACTGGCACAGAGTCCCCGGACCCTGTGTTTGCATCTCCAGAGAAGATGCAGCACACCCATCTGTTTCTGGGGAACCTCAGCCGGCCTCACGTTTGTTCCCTCAGTGCCCACACAGCAGCCCCCCTCCAGAGGACCTCCCTGCCCCCTCCCACGCTCCAGCTCCGCCCACCTCATCCTGCCCACTCTTCTCCTTGGTTAGCCTTGGATGGATATGGTATCTGAGTTCGTAGGAGGAAAGGTCAGTGGGTCTCTCAGGGTGAGAAGAAGCACTTAAAGCACCCAGGCCAAAGTTCCAGCTCACTTACCACTGCAGGGACCCTGACTAGAAGATCACGAATCAGACCCAAGGGCAGCCTCCTTGAGAAAGCCCATTATTGCAAAAGGCTTCCGAGAACTTCTCTTAAATTGGCGACAGTTATGAGCAAAGGCAGCATTGCCTGAGGTTTAAACAAAAAGACATTTTGCACCCGTGAAAAGAATTCCCCGTCCCTCTGTGTTTTCTTACAGTAGAGATGAGTGGTCCTCAGAGTTGTAGGAGAATCACGTGGAGAGCTTAACGTGGTGTGCAAGGCACCAGGTAAGGCACAGAGGGAAAGACCCAGGCCTGCCCTCCAGAGCTTACACTCTGCCCGGAGACGTCCAGACCAGCGCTGGCAACAAGGCAGGCCAGGGCGCTGCGTGGGGTGGGGGAGAGGGGAGTACCACGTAGGTAAGTGATGCTCAAAGGACTCCTCAAGAGGGAGAGGGAGCTGGCCAGACAGAGGATGCAGCAAAGGGAGTTGACGGGGGGCCTGAGGGGCAGGAGCCTGGAGGGTAGGTGAGGGCCCCTGTGTCCCAGGGTTTAGGCCCTGGGGCAGGGGAGGGACTCCCAGGTCAGCTCCCCTGTGCTTCGCTCGCTCTGCTACATTCTCAGGGGCAGGTGTCAACCAAAACAACCCCTGCACAACCTAAAAGTTGAGAGTTGTTTTGTTTGGCGGACAAAACTGAGGACGTAAGCCCAGGACGCAGCCTGTCAGTAGCGCTGAGGGACCGCTGTGCAGAGGTCGGGGAGGAACCAGGATCTACAGGGGTTTTTGCCACAAGGACCAGGCAGTCACAAGATCAAAGATGACTGTTCATTAAAGAGAACCAGACATCTCAGGTTAATGAATTCAGCCCTTTTCTGTGCATGGGAAGAGGCAGGAGTCTGGGCTCACCGGAATCGTTCCTTTGATCCGCACCTCAGCTACCTGGGGCCAGGATCCTGTGCTTTTCCATCCTGAGTCCCCGTAGGGGGCCCCCTGTCTTCAGGGGGTGGCTGCAGGGGCTGAGGGCTTGGTGGCGGGCATCCTGTTTCCATCCTGAGCTCCCTCAGGGCTCACCATCTGGGCGGCTGCAATGTGACGGCTCGATGGCCCAACATCCTCTGTTTACTGATATGGCAGCAGCATTGTTTTCATTGACGCAGGTCGCACATTGCAACAGCCCCACAAGCTAGGTCACCCAAACCGCTGGCAGCTCCAGAACAGCCAGGTCCTCCCCTGCCTTTTGGGTTCTGGCTGGGGTCAGAGGCCAGGACACTGCATCCTTTCCAGACCACAGGCGTCCCTGGGCCCCAGGTTCAGTAGGGTGGCCAGCAGCCACTTTAAACCTTACTCTCAGAAATGGTCTGTGGGGGTTTCCCTGGTGGTGCAGTGGTTGAGGGTCCGCCTGCCGATGCAGGGGACACCGGTTCATGCCCCGGTCCGGGAAGATCCCACATGCCGCGGAGCGGCTGGGCTCGTGAGCCATGGCCGCTGAGCCTGCGCGTCCGGAGCCTGTGCTCCGCAGCGGGAGAGGCCACAACAGTGAGAGGCCCGCGTACCGCCAAAAAAAAAAAAAAAGGTCCGCTTTGGGAGTTTCCTGGCGGTCCAGGGTTTAGGACTTGGTGCTTTCACTGCCGTGGCCTGGGTTCAATCATGGTCCGGGAACTAAGATCCTGCTAGCCTAGCAGCATAGCCAAAAGAAAAAAGAAGTTCTGCTTTGGTTAACAAATCACCAGGCCAAACTACCTGCAGGGCATCCTCTGATGAGCTGGCTAAGACACAGGGGTGACCTTGTGCCACTTTTTTTTTTTGCCCTTGCTCTGTGAAAGATTCACAAAGCCCAGTGTCCTTTGTTCTTGAAAATAAGTTGGTTTATTTTCTTTCCAAGTGTAAGAAGTTAGCACTTTTGCATCCAGATGGTAAAGGGGATTAAGAAAAAAGTGTGGGAAGGAAAGATTAAGGGGGAAGCAGGCAATGAAATCTGAACAGTTAAAAGCATATTGTGACTTAACTGTACATTGTTTCTCTCCCCCAGGCAGTTTCACGTTTCCTTTTTACTGCAGCTCCTAATGTTTCACTAGGGAATGAAATAAAACGGTTTGTAATTTATGGTTATTTTATCCTTCTTTCTTTCTTTGGTTAGATTTTATTTGCAACAGATGACTTTTTTGCTCCTGCAGAAAACCTTATAAAGGTACTGTAAATTGGCCTCTGCGAAGTGCTCGGGTGGGGTAATCCACGCAGCCCTGTTAATTAAAATCTCCCCGTGTACCTGGGCTGGGAGCCACACGATGCCAATCAGTGAATTAGCATATTAGAGCAGCAGAGAAGTGCAGAAATCAGCCTCCACTCATGCTAAGACATGGCAGAGACAGACGGGGACCTGACACAGGACTTTGGGACCACTTTGCTCTACGGGGGAAATCACTGAGATCCTCCTGTATTTCTCTCTGCCCCACGTCGTGTTCATAATCCGTGATGGGAAGAAAAGTGGGGCAGATCTTGAGTTTTTTTGGAAAATGTTTTACCTGCCTAATTATAAAAATGTAGGACATGTTTATTAAAAAGAGAAAATACTGATAAATATGGGGAAGAGCCGGAACTCTGCTGGAATACTGCCACCCTGTCCCACCAGTGAGAGCAGCGAGAGTTCTCTCGTGAGGCATGATGGACGCAGAGGCCCGGCAGTGGGTGTGACTGCGGTCGGGTGGGGTGCAGACTCTGGCCTGGTGATGTGATTTCTGGCCATCTGGCCACTCTGGTGGCACAGCTGCTCCTTCTGGGCAGGACCCGGCCAGGTCCAGAGCACGCTGAAGTCTGACCCTCTGAGGACACCTCGCATATGCTAACTTACCCGTCGGAGAAAATGATCATAAAATAAGGAACAGAGATGTTGATTAGCTTGCTCTAGGTCACACAGCCATCATTGTCAGAGCTCTTACGATTTACCATACTTTTATCTTTGAAAAAGTTGACATGCATCCACACCTTGACTTTGCTATTCCACAGGCTTACCTTATTTGCACAAGTACACAAAGATATGTAGAAAATATTCATTCCGGTGTTGCTTGAAGGGGAAAAAGCCAACCTCAATGTCCCCTAGTGGGGAGCTAGTTAAAGAACCCTGGGGTCTTTCAGATATGGAATGATGTGGCCATCAGAACCTGAGCAGGCTGCCCACGCGCTGGGACAGAGGTCCAGGCAGGCCATGAGTGCCGGAGACATGCTGGAAAGGGTTCACGCCAACCATGAGGCGGGGTGTCTGTGGGGAGCCGGGCTTGGGGAAGTTGGCGAGAGAGAGAATGGGCCTTATTTCCTACACTCCACTCTAGTGTGTGTATATATATAATATATATATATATATATATATATATATATTCTATATATACACACTTACATATGTTCACACTTACAGACCACTTAAGATGTGTATGTATGTATATATACACACACACACATTCTCTTGTTTGAAAAGAAAAAGGGATATTACAGGTAAAGCTAAAGTCCCTTTCACCACCAATTCAATGCCAATTGGCTCCTTCCCTTTGTAGAATTAACACTATGATAAGATTGGCATATTCTTCTAATATATTATGTACTTTTAAATACATAATATGTGCAAGGGGCTTCACAAGCGTTACTTCAACTTGGAAACAGTCTTCGGGGGATGTGCTCACCATTGCTGTCCTCCAGTTAAGTGGTGGGACGCAGCCGTTTGTCTAAGGCTCCACGAGGGGCCGAGCTGAGCCTTCCCCGGGCCCGCTGCCGGCTTCCGTGGTGTCAGAGTGTTTGCTTTCACACGTGGCCACGGAGCAGCTCAGAGCGCGGGGCACTGGGTGCTCAGCTGGACCCCAGCATCGAGCCTACTTTTCCTCTGACGTCGGCTGAATTCCTGGTTACATGGTCTTTTCGGGGTTGCTTTGGGAATCTGACTGCCCTTTCTCGCTTTGCTTGACAGCCTTTTGGGAGGCACCTAGGTTGCAGTCGGGAGTTGCACCAGTGACGGGGCTCGTGGAATGAATCCTATGTGGTCTTACCTTTTGCTGTCAGTGGCTAATTCTGTGAATGAAGGCCCACAGAGAAGTAGGACTTCTTTCTCTGAAGGCAATACAGAGATAAGGAGGCACCCCCTGATTTGGAGCAGGTTCCGGGGGCGTGAAAGTGGGGCAGACACCACCGCGCCTGCTAAGGTCTTGCCTAGAGCCCCTGTCTGCACTGCCCATCTGTCCCTTTAGCCTAGGCTCTCGCATGGATGTTAATGATCCACTGTCACACGTCTTTGCTTTACACGAGTACACTGAGTTTAGGAAGTGGATGTCTGGATGGCAGACCAGAGGGAAAAGGATCCCAGGTAAGATGATGATGACTCTGTTCATTCACGCTTGCGAAGTTTAAAACCAGGGGCTGTTGGAAAGCAGTGTACGTTTGGGGTCGATTTTAACCTGGGACCCTTGGAATGCTCTGTCGCCTCTGACGTCCCTTCTGACCATCAGGCTCTAAGAATTCACGAGAGGTCGTGCGAGCCCTGGTCATCTGTGCAAATAGGAGGGTGTAAACACTTCTTTAGGAAAAGGAAAAGACGATGAGGGCTGTGGATGAAGGATACGAGCTGCGCAAACATCATTTGGTGTATGCGTCGCATTTGGCTTCAGCACCACTCCCTGAAGCAGGTGTTCTTGTCCCACCTGATTGCCATGGAAACAGCCTCATTCACTCAGCCCAGGTCGCATCACTGGTAACATAAACTGGGAATTGAGCCAAGATCCATCCTATCTTTTATGTAACCTTAAGATGCTACTTTCACTCATCGCTACTCATCAATCAAAATACAGTTAAAGAAATGCCTGTAAAAGGAAGCCAATCCAGCATTAGGCTAATAACTGGCTTTCTTTTGCTATCATCTCAAGTATTATAGAAATATTGGATAGTTCTAATTTTCTATACTTCTGTGGTCCTCCAGACCTTATGAGATTCTAATACGTCTGGACGTTTTAAGGTGCGTCTGTATCTGACTGCCAGAAACCAAGAACAACACAGCGACACACTGATCAAGAGTAGACTTAGCTGATGCCGAGGAGGGCGCCTGGCTGGGGCTGTAGGAAACCCCTGAAGCTTGAGATGGCAAAGAACACGATGTTTCTAGGAGACCCAGCTCGATACCGAGCGCCGGCCGAGCTGGGCTGCGTGTTCCCTACGCCAGAGTCACAGCTAAACTTTTTGTGAGTTTGTTTTGGCCGTGCAGCTTGTGGGATCTTAGTTCCCGGAGCAGGGACCGAACCCGGCCCCTCAGCACTGAAAGCGCGGAGTCTTAACCACTGGACCGCCCGGGAATTCCCACATCTAAACCTTTTGGAAGCCAATCTCATCCTTGATTCACAGCTGAAGACCTGAGACTCAGAGAGGTCAATTTGCCAAAGACACACACAACTCAGGAAATGGTGAGTTTGGAATCAGAATTGCTCTCAGAATCCAAGGCCTTTTCACGTTCTGGTCTGATTAGAGTTGAGAATTCACGCGGGAACGGTCATGTACGGCCACGGCAGGAGAGATCTTGAAGCCACGGTCAAGAAGGAGCCCACACACGTTTTTCTGTGATGGGAGGAGCGCGTTTCTGGTGTTTTATTTTCATTGTCGTTTTGTTCAATCGTGTGCTTCGTCTGCCGAATTCAATCTAAGGTGGGTGTTGCTGTTGTTGACGTCTCCAGGTCACGACTGGTGTATCATCCAGCTGGGAGTACAGGGGGTCATCCGGGGCTTCGACGTGGACACTTCTCACTTCACACGAGGAGATTATCCTCCTCGAGTGTCGATTCAAGCGGCAAACTTTGAAGAAGGTGCCTCGGGAACCAGTGTCCCTACCCCGGGAAGGAGCATTGTGGGGTGGTGAGGCCCATCTGCCCCCGACTGCACACTTCCCACCCAGACAGGCTCAGCAACTTGTCTAGAGGCCCCTTTATTGCCACGGGAGCTTTACAATGAGATTCCCGCTCAAGTGCTCTGTGATTTTTGATTTTTACCTTAACAGTGTTCTTCGACCCGATTTAGATTTCATTATTCCCACGCTCTGCAAGCCACCCCTCCCCACCCCATGGTGCCCCCGCACGTCACTGTGAGGTTTGGTGAGCAGGTTGCTGGGGCAGGTGGCAGGAGTGGGCTGCCCGCACCGCCTGGACGATATGAAGCCAGGTCTGAGCCACCTGTGGGAGCAGCGTACCTGCCCCCTTTTGGCTGCCCTGGTCTGCGTAATGACATGACAGCCGTGGGCTTTCCAGAAAGGGTTCCTTTCCACACCCTGGAATACTGGGCCATGTGACTCATAAGGCTCTTTAATTGGCATCCTCCAAGGTTGGTCCCAGAGTTAATTTTTTGGAAACATGTACCATTAAGTGCACGTCTATACGTGTACTTGGGAAAGAGGAATCATGTCAGTTAGCAAACGTATTTTGGAAGCAACTCCGCGCACAGCACCGTATGAGGCTTCTTGGACATGAATGGGCTCACCTCCTGGAAGACAGCTGGGGAACCCGGAAAGTCACATGGCGATACGAGGGATGCTCCTTTACAAGCAGGAAAGACTAGCAGACAAGGACTAAGATGCCTTCAGCAAGCCCTTCAACTGGCCACGACTGCTTCTATTTCTGAATCGCCCACGTATCAATTCTAAGGATGCCTTTGGGGGAAGTAGTGTCTCTGGAATTGACTTACAATATTCCAAAACTTTACTAATCAAGCTTTCTGAAAACTCTAGTCATGTGATAAATTTGTTGAAGTTTGAACTTGGAAACGATATTTATTATTTAATGAACAGACGTACCACCATATGTTTTGCACCTCTTTTTGAGGTTACCATCGTAATTTAAATACTGAGGAACTTTAACATGTGTGTCTGTTACTTTGATCATCTGATACTTTGACTTAAGAAACGATGTCTTTAGTGTTATTTGGCAAAATAAAAATGACCACACAATCCGCTAAGAGGGTATATATATCCTCTGATTTTGAACACAAACCGTAACCCTAATGGTCACTCTAACTTCAGATAAACAACCAGAAATCCCACAACGAGAAGTCAGGACATGAGCCACAGCCAGCCCTGAGGAGTCTGAAGCCATCGCTAAGGTATGTCTCCCCAAGGAACGGGGTCTTGTCATGGGCTGTTACGACAGCAAGGGAGCAGCCCTCCTCGCCCGGCCATGCACTCAACCTGGCACAGCTCGTGCATGTGTACTTGCCCTGTGTGACCCTGAAGATGTATCTGGAGAGGTTTGTGCAACCCCAGTACCATGGCCTATGCGAGGTCTAGGGCTCTGCTTCCCACAGGGTGGTCTGCTCGCAGGGACCCCGCTGCAAAATGATGCCCGATGAGGTAAATACAGAAACTGACACCGTAAATACTTCTGATAGCAATTGGACGAAGTAACGTTATCCGTGATGAATTTAATACAATAAACCATTTGGCTTGTGTTTCGGTACATTCTTGTTTTTCCAAGTTTGTCTAGTAATTAATTTATATTGTGTGTTACAAAAGCGTTGATCCAGCGCTGGCTGGGAAATACATAATGGTAACAACAAATGGGCCCTTCCAGTTGAGGAGCACTGATCTAGGGAAACTGTTGAGAGGTTCAGGCTGACCCATTTAAGCCATGGTCCATGGGAAGAGCCCGGATTTTACGTGAACATTCACACCACATTCCGGCTGTTTCTTTCTGTGAGCCCTCAAGGTGAAGGCTTTGGAGGCTCCTTCCCAGACCTCCCTGTCCATCCCCTTTCACCACCACCCAGTGGCTATTTTGACCAGGGTGAAAAAAAAAAAGCAGGCCTTTATTCTGTTTATTAAAACTGACACTTGATCTTTATTAGTATTTTTATTAAAGTGTTCCATTAGGCATCCATCATTAATTTTTATTACAAAATGTCCTGCCCTGTAAGCCCCACACGGGCATTAGAATGAGAGAATTTACTGTTGCCTAGAGCCATCACTAACATTTTTATATTTACTGCTAGCTGAAGTCCAGCGACTGGAATTGTTTGGTTCCCATGACAGAGCTTAAACCGGGAAATCCTGCTTCCAGCCACACTGTTCTCCTGTCAACTCCCGGCAGAGGTGAGGTCACATACGACTCAACCTTTCCCTGGTAAATATGATGTGGACCCCTCTCCAGCACTGGGGCTTCTTTAGTTAATGTTGGCAGGTTTTAAAAATACAAAATGAAGTCACCCTTTCCTTCTTGCTCTAGCACTTCAGGGTTATAATTTGCCCTTTTAGTGCGCTAGGAAATTCTTGTCTTAGCGTCCCCATCCATAGGGAGTTAGGAAAAACTATCAATTAAATTAGGATGTGATGGAACTAAGCTGTATTGGGTTAGATATCTCCTAACAATGTCTGTTTCACAGGTCCATTAGTTGAAGTGCTATGTACAAATTACCCTCAGCTTTATTGTAATTCACATAACATGCGATTCACCCATTTAAGTGTACGATTTAAAGTCTATGTAAATGATATATATGTGCAACCACCACTGCAGTCCACTTAAGAACAGTTTTTATCACCTCAGAAAGAAATCTGATACTCTTGGCTATCAACCTTCCTCTCCCCCAGCCCTAAGCAGCCACTAAGCTACTTTCTGTCTCCATACATTTGACTACTCTGGACGTTTCATATAAATGGTCTTTTGTGACTGTCTTCTTTTACTTAGCATAATGTTTCCAAGGCTCATCCATGTTGTAGCATGTGTCAGTACTTTATTCCTTTTTGTGGCCAAATAATGTTCCGTTGTACAGAGAGACAGGGTGCTCATTCGTTCATCAGCTGATAGACATTTGGGTTGTTTCCACCTGTTGAATACTTACGAATAATGCTGGTAACATTCCTGTACAAGTTTTTGTGTGGACATATGGTTTGCATTTGGGTATACACCTAGGGTTGGAATTGCTGGATCATATAATAACTCTATGTTTTTAATTGTTTGAGGAATTATCAGACTCTTTTCCAAAATGGCTGCACCATTTTACATTCCCACTAGCATCGCGTAAGCGTTCCAACGTCCCCACATCCTCCCAACACTTGTCATTTTCTGAATTTTTGATTACAGCCATCCTAGAGGATGTGAAGTGGTATCTCACTGTGTTCTTTTTTTTTGCGGTACGCGGGCCTCTCACTGCTGTGGCCTCTCCCGTTGCGGAGCACAGGCTCCGGACGCGCAGGCTCAGCGGCCGTGGCTCACGGGCCCAGCCGCTCCGCGGCATGTGGGATCTTCCCGGACCGGGGCACGAACCTGCGTCCCCTGCATCGGCAGGCGGACTCTCAGCCACTGCGCCACCAGGGAAGCCCCTCACTGTGGTTTGGATTTGTATTTCCCTCATGACTAATTACGATGAACATCTTTTAAGTTGCTTACCTGGCCATTTGCATATTTCTTTGGAAAAATGTTTATTCAGATCTTTTGCCCATTCTTAAATTGGGTAAAAATCCAATGTTATTATTTTATTATTAGTCTTTTATTACTGAGTTGAAGAGTTCTTCGTATATTCTAGGTACAAACCCTTTATCAGATATATACTTGCAGAGACTTTTTCCCTTTCTGTGGGTGTCTTTTCACTTTCTCTAGAAAGCACAGACAGTTTCACTGTCTCTTGAAGCACAGCAGTTCTCAATTTTGATGAAGTTCCACTATTGTTGCTCATGCTTTTGGAGTCATACTTAGAAAATCATTGTCAAATCCGAGGTCATGAAGAATTACCCCTAGATTTTTTTCTAAGAGATTTATCTTTTTAGCTCTTAGATTTAGGTTTTTGATCAATTTTGAATTAATTCTTATATATGGTGTAAGGTAAGGTTTCAACTTCATTCTTTTGCATGTGGATATCGGTTGTCCAAGAACCATTTTTCTGGAAAAGACTCTTCTTTCCCAGTTGAATGATTTTGGCACACTTGTGAAAAATTAGTTGACCCATACATACATGGGTTTATTTCTGGACTCTCAATATTATGTGTTTATCTTTATGCCAGTCCCACACTGTTTCGACTAATGTTGCTTTGTAGTAAGTTTGGAAATCAGAAAGTTCGTCTTCCAAATTTGTTCTTTTGGAAGATTGTTTTGGTTATTTGGAGTCATTTACAATTCCATACGCAATTCTGTATTTCAGAATCAGCTTGTGAATTTCCAAAGAAGTCAGCTGGGATTCTCACAGAGATTTTTGCATTGGATCTGTAGATCAATTTGGGGAGTATTGCCAGCTTAAAAATACTTACTCTTGGGCTTCCCTGGTGGCGCAGTGGTTGAGAGTCCGCCTGCCGATGTAGGGGACGCGGGTTCGTGCCCCGGTCCGGGAAGATCCCACATGCCGCGGAGCGGCTGGGCCCGTGAGCCATGGCCGCTGAGCCTGCGCATCCGGAGCCTGTGCTCCGCAACGGGGGAGGCCACAACAGTGAAAGGCCCGCGTACCGCAAAAAAAACAAAACAAAACAAAATGAACTCTTCCAATCCACGAACATGCGATGTTTTCCCATTTGTTTACATTTCCTTAATTACTTTCAACAACATTCTGTAGTTTTCAAAGTATACATTTTGCACTTCTTTGTTAAATTAACTCCATCTTTTATTCTTTCTGAATACTATTATAAATGGAATTGTTTTCTTAATTTCATTTTTGGATTGCTCATCATAAGTGTATAGAAATACAATTGATTTTTGAAAATTAATCTTGTGTCCTATGACTCTGCTGAACTTGTTTATTAGTACTAATGGATTTTTAGTGGAATCCTTAGGATTTCTACAGACCAGATCATATTATCTCTTAATAGAGATCGTTTTACTTCTCCCTTTCCAATATGAATGCCAGCTTCCTTCCTTCTTTCCTTCCCCCTCCTCTCTCTCTCTGTTTTTTAAAATCTCCAGTGCAAAGTTGAAAAGACGTGGCAAGAGCAGAATCCTTGCCTTTTTCCTGGTCTTGGAGGGAAATCATTCAGTCCTTCACAATTAAATATGTTGTTAGCTGTGGGTTTCACAGATGCCCTTTATCAGATTATGAAAGTTCCCTTCTACTCCCGCTTTGTTGAGTGTGTTTATCAGGAAAGGGTGTTGGATTTTGTTAAATACTTTTTCTTTGTCTATGAGGTTATCGTGTGGCTTAATAAAATGTCTTTTATCCTGTTAGTACAGTGTATTACGTTAATCGATCTTCAGATGTTAAACTTGCATTCCTGGGATAAATCCCACTTGGTCATGGTGTCTACTTTTTTGTAATGTGTTGCTGGATTTGGTTTGCTAGTGTTTTGTTGAGGATTTCCATGTCCCTGTTCATAAGAGCTATTTGCCTGTAGTTTTCTTTTCTTGTGATATCTTTGTCTGGTTTCAGGATCAGGGTAATACTGGCCTCATGAAATGAGTTGGGAAGTGTTCCCTCCTGTTTTATATTTTGGGAAGATTTTGTGAAGAATTGATATATATTTCTTGTTTACTAATTCAATCTATTTACGTGACATTGGTCTATTCAGATTGTCTGTTCTTGAGTCATTTTCGGTAGTTTGTGTCTTGTGAGAATTTGTGCATTTCATCTAAGTTATCTGATTTATTGGTATATAATTCCTCTTTTATAATTCTTCTTACTTCTGTAGGTCAGTAGTAATGTCCTCTCTTACATTTCTGATTTTAATAATTTGAGTCTTTTTTCTCTTTTCTCTTAGTCGATCTACCTAAACGTTTGTTAATGTTTTCAAAGAACTGGATTTCAGTTTCATTGATACTCTCTATTTCATTAATTTCTACTCTAATATTTATTATTTCCTTCCTTCCGCTTGCTCTAGGTTTAGTTTGCTTTTTTTCCCAGTGTCCCAAGGTAAAGGTTCTAATTTTTTAATATGGGTGTTTATAGCTACAAATTTCCCTTCAATCACTGCTTATTGGACACCGTAAGTTCTGGCATGTCGTATCTTCATTTTCATTCATCTAAAAGTATTTTCTATTTTACTTTTTGATTTCTTCTTTGACCCAGTGGTTTAGAGTGTGTTGTTTACTTTTCACGTATTTGTGAGTTTTCCAAATTTCATTCTCACTGATTTCTACTTTCATTTCATTGTGATTGGAGAACACACTTTGTATTATTTCAACCCATTTGTTGATAACCACAGATATGGCCTATTTTGGAGGATGTTCCATGTGTACTTGAGAAGAATGTGTATTATGCTGTTGTTGGGTGAAGTGGTTTATAAGTCAATTAGCTATAGCTGGTTTATAGTGTTCTGTTTCCTTGTTGATCTTTTTTCCAGTTTTTCTATCCGTTATTGAAAGTGGAGTACTGAAGTCTCCAACTATTACTGTTGAGTTGTCTATTTCTCCTTTCATTTCTGTCAGTTTGTTTCCTTTATGATTTGGGTATATGTTATTAGGTGCATACATGTTTATAATCATTATAGTTTCCTGAAGGATTGACCCTTTTACCATTATAAAATGTTCCTCCTTATTTCTAGTAACATTTTTTGTTGTTGTTGTTTTAAAGTCTATTATGTCTGTTATCAGTAAAACCACTCAAGTTTGTTTGTGGTTGCTGTTTGCATGATCTAATTTTTCCATCCTATTACTTTCAATATATTTGTATCTTTGAATATATAGTGTGTCTCCTGTAGGCAGTATATAGTTAAGTTTTGTTTTTCCATGCAGTGGGACTATTTTTGCCTTTTGATTGTTTAATACATATTTTGTTATTGTTTGTTATTATATAGTTGGAGTTACAGCTACCATTTAACATTTTGCTTTCTGTGTCTCATGTCTTTTTTCATTCCTCTTTTCCTCCTTTACCACTCTTTTGATTTAACTGAAATTTTATAAACAGCATTTTAATTTATTTAGTAATTTTCCCCACTATTTTATTTTTACTTTCTTTCAGAAACGTTACTCTTATATAGCTCTATTTCCATTCCCCCCTTGGTGGCATTGTTGGTTTACAAAGCACACCTATAAATGTTACAAACCCAACAATACACTATTACAATTATTTACATAATTTTATGTCTTCTGAAGAAGCTGAGAGAAGAAAGGACAGCAAGTTTATTTACATTTACTTAAGGTTTGTTATATTCGCCTTCCTATTTATCATTTCTGGTTGTCTTCACTTGTTCCTGTGGATTTAAGTTACCATATGTAGTCATTTTCTTTAGCCCAATACAGCTGTGCTCCCAACAACCTCCTTTGTGCAGTTACTGGTAAATATATTACACATAGATCACATTTTTATTTATCAAAAGCCCAACATACAGTATATACATATTATTTTATACTATTGTTTTTTAAATCACTTAACAGAAGAAGGGACAGGAGCTGTGTATTTATACTGTCTCTTATAATAATTATATAATCACCTTTACAGGTGCTCTTTGCTTTTCCATGTTTAGCTGCTGGCCGTGTTACTTCAGTGAAGTCAATTTCACCCTCACAGTGTGAGCTTCTGGTGCTGCCCCTTGGGGGGCACAACCCTGGGGATGCCCACATGGCCCTGAGACGACAGCTTGGGTAGAGCTCTCTTTGACTGTCTCTTTCCTTAACCACATGCACAGTTAGCTCCACTAATTGCCGTCCGATTGCTCTATTTTTTCAACAACGCCCTGGGCATAAACTGCTCCACATACCAATCCAATTAAATTTGGGTTTCTTTGAAGTGATAGTTTTTGAGGTCAGAGGTTTTTTTTTTTGTTTTTTTTTTCGTTTTGTGGTACGCGGGCCTCTCACTGTTGTGGCGTCTCCCGGTGCGGAGCACAGGCTCTGGACGCGCAGGCTCAGCGGCCGTGGCTCACGGGCCCAGCGGCTCCGCGGCATGTGGGGTCTTCACGGACCAGGGCACGAACCCGTGTCCCCTGCATCGGCAGGCAGACTCTCAACCACTGCGCCACCAGGGAAGCCCAAGGTCAGTGTTTGAGATTTTTTCTGATCCCAGAAAGGCTTCTTTGAGCTCTTTCCCTGTTCTTTCCAGCCAACTGTCTCGCTTACAGTTTGTACTGCAGTTATATATATATATGAATATCTGATGAATGTATTAGTCTCAGTCTCCTCTTACAGCTTTTCACCATCACCGCCATTGTTTTTGGGAGCACCTTAGGCTTGAACTTCTCCATACTCTGTTCCACGTGAAGCCCATTTACTGGGAAGAGATCTGGAGCTTTCTGTTCTAGGACCCGCTTCTCCCTGATCTCTGAGCCCTGGCTCTGGAGCTGGGGGGTGGGGACAATGGTGTACTTCTCTCTGACTGACAGCCCTGCTTTAGGAGCTGGGTGCTCAGTGGACGGGGGCAGTAGCCTCAGGTCTTCTTGGCTTGTCTCTCTCAATGTGGACCCCCTGCCTTGTGAACTGAGACACAGGCGATCATGGCTCCAGTATCTCAGTAGGGCTGTGTGCAGGGTAGAGCCCCATCTCCTGAGTGGGGGCTGGGTGGAAGGAAGGTGCCCCCCTCTTCTCAGCCACACTCACCTGGAACTTAGCCTCACAACAGGTAGATGGGGCAGAATGAGAGCCCTCCTGGGAAGAAAGCCCCCAACTGAGATCTGGGGACCAGCCCTGCGTTCGTGGCTGCACCTGGGTGGAGGGGAGACTCCACTTCATTGTAGTGGGAGGAGGGAGTGAAGGTGCTGGCCTGGTTCACATACCATAGACTCTCCCCAGTCTTGCTGAGTTTTAGTAGATTTTTGGAATAAATGTGGCTTCATTTTCTGTGTGCCCTTAGGACTATTCCCAGAGACTTTAAGTGGTTGCTTTTTTTTTTTGCGGTACACGGGCCTCTCACTGCTGTGGCCTTTCCCGTCGCGGAGCACAGGCTCCGGATGCGCAAGCCCAGCAGCCATGGCTCACGGGCCCAGCCGCTCCGCGGCATGTGGGATCTTCCCGGACTGGGGCACGAGCCCGTGTCCCCTGCATCGGCAGGCAGACTCTCAACCACTGCACCGCCAGGGAAGCCCTAAGTGGTTGCTTTTTTCCTAATTTTCACGAACTTCCCTGGGGAATGGGTCAGCAGAGATCCATGTGCCATCATGCTAGAAGTGGATCTCTTGACCCTCACTTTAGATGCAACACGTTTCTGGTTATCATGCTTTAAAGTAAGACACCAACATGTAGAGACGTGATCACGTTTAGTGATATTGATTTGCTCATGGAAACCATCTGTTCTAAAATCAATGGAAGCAACTGAAAGAGCAAAGCCAACAGGAGAGATTTAGGACTTCTCACGTTTGCTAATTCAGCAAACACTTATGGTACTGCTGCATTGAGCTAGGGGCTAAGCACCGGCCGTATAATCACTTCCCAGATGATGAGTAGGGCAGAGGCAACAGAACACAAGCTTCCTGAAGACAGGGGTCATGTGTCTGGGCTGTCCTTTGCTCACGCCCACTTCCTAGCACAGGCTGGGGGGACAGAGTAGATGCTCAGTAGCCATTTGTCTGGGCTGTCCTTTGCTCACGCCCACTTCCTAGCACAGGCTGGGGGGACAGAGTAGATGCTCAGTAGCCATTTGTCTGGGCTGTCCTTTGCTCACGCCCACTTCCTAGCACAGGCTGGGGGGACAGAGTAGATGCTCAGTAGCCATTTGTTGTTAAGACTGAACTGACAGGGTCCTCGCCCTTACAAAGTGAACAACCCAGGTGGGAGATGCACAAGAAAGATCCTGCAAAAATAGTGATAAGTGTCACAACAAAAGCACTTAGTAGAGCCCTGAGAAATTTCTATTTGGCAAATTTTGATAACTGAAATAGCAACTTCATATGTTCAACCCAGTGTGTACAGAGCTTAGGAGTTGAGGGAGCGTCTGAAAAGGTATTGGGTGGGAGCCCTGCTTTGTGGGATTGGTCCTTGAAGTTTCCTGCACACGTTAAATCTCGTTCTTGATTGGCAGCCTCAACGGAGAGAAGGTGAGGGGTGGGCATGTCTGTATGCAGATTTCTCCTCCCCATCTCCCCCGCTGCACCTTTAACTGCTCCATGAGGATTCTACCTGGATCCAAGTTTAAAAGGGAGAGGAAGCAGTAGGAGAACCCAATGGGACACCTGGGGTGGGCATGGAGTTGCTTTATTGAGTCTCCCTCAAAAGTACCAAGAGGCATATCTAATATTCCATGACAGTTTTGATGAAAGGGAGGCTGGATATTAATTCTGTAAAGAAGAACCTCATTTTTTTAAAATGTAAAACCAGCTTTACGTTAACAGACATTAACATTCTATACCATTAAAGCAGATCACAATGTTCCATGAACCAGAATAGTGTTGTGAGTTAGTCTCGCTAGTATATTTTCTTGGGTTTTATGCCAACACAGTCTGGTTTCATTTACTGTAAATATCGAGACTCCCACTGTTCCACTGAAATTTTTTCAGATCACTCAATTTCACCAAATCTTTCATGTACAGATATATAGGGCTGGCTTCAGCAGAATACTCTGATGAATGATTTTGAGCTTCTGTATAAAAAAGCTTGGCTTCCACCTTCTAGGAAATAATCAAACAAATAAAAAGCATTCATTTTATTAGAATCAGATAATGTGAATGGATCTTGGTAGCTATTTTCTGCTCTGCAGACCTAATCTCAGGCTGCTGTGGTTCTCAGCAGCTATTTGATTTTGAGAATATTAGCTGTAGTATTCTCAGTTGCATTGCAAAGCAATGTGTTGTAAAAATAAAAATGTAAGGCTCTCGTGTGAGTCGGTGTAGGATTTAGCAATGCTGATTTCTGGCACCGAACACTCATCTGTGGTGAATTTCCCAATTGCTTTTTGGCCTTCCTGGAGTTATTAGTTCAACAACAACAAAACAATGCAAGCACCTACTACGCGCCATACAAAAAGCAAGCAAGGGCTTCCCTGGTGGCGCAGTGGTTACGAATCTGCCTGCCAGTGCGGGGGACAAGGGTTCGATCCCTGATCTGGGAAGATCCCACATGCTGTGCAGCAACTAAGCCCGTGCACCACAGCTACTGAGCCTGCGCTCTAGAGCCCTCGAGCCACAACCACTGAGCCCACACGCCTAGAGCCCATGCTCCGCAACGGAAGAATCCACCACAATGAGAAGACCGCCCGCAGCAACGAAGGCCCAATGCAGCCAAAAAAAAAAACAGAATAGGGCACGACTCTCCCAAGGACGTACAGGCCCTTGAATTGTTCTCCCCCTAAATTAAGGTGCGCCCCGAAGGCTACACCTTTGCGATACCACGTGCCAGCTGCGCCTAGTATTCCAGTTTCTCCCACGCTCTGCACGGTTCCTGACAATTCCTCCCTGACGCAGTTTTAATTGTCAAGACGGTCCTGCTACCCGCCATGTCCCCATGTCTTGCGCGTCGGAGGACGGAGGAATAGTGGGAGGGGTCGCGGTGGGTGCCCAGTGCCTTGCCCCCTGCCCTCCCGCCGCCTTCGCGGAAGCCGCGCCCCGTCCCTTTCTCCAGCTCTGCCGTCCTCACCTGTCCGGACTCTGATGCCCCGTCACCCGTCCCGGCTCTGCTTCCCCCTCACGTGTCCTCTCCCGGGCGGCAGCGCGCTGCGGTCGCAATCGCCGGTGGCGTCAGCGCGGGCGGTGGCGGCCGTGGCCCAGGCAGCCCGGCT
>NW_020174434.1:2103445-2155350 GCF_003031525.2 Neophocaena asiaeorientalis asiaeorientalis | reverse complement strand
TGTGGACCGCGACCGGGTCTGCCGCGGCCTGGCGGCCCGTCCTGTCCCCGCGGGGCCGGGGAACGCGACCCGGGCCTGCTCAGGTCTCGTGGCCCGTCCTGTCCTCGCGAGGCTGGGGACCGCGGCCCACTTCTGCCCCCGCCCAGCGCCGCCGTCCTGTAGGGACTTTCTCTGCGAGGCCTCCTCAGGCCGCAGTGCACCCTACATGCCCCCGGACGTCGCCCCAGCTCGCCTTGTGGGGAGGGCAGACCAGCTACTATCTCCCGACCCATCAGTATTGGAGAGAATTAGAAAGAGGATGGGGAGAGGGGGCGGCGGGTGTGGCAGTGAAAATAGGGTGCCCAGGGTCGCCTCTTTGAAAAGGTGATCTCTGCACGAGGGTCTGCAGGAAGAAAGGGAGTGGCCACGCGGAGGGAGCCTGGGGAAGCACGCTGGCAGGCAGAACGCCGAGCTGGGTTACAGCTTGTCATGGCTGGTGTCCTCGGGACCTGCGCACGCCTCCTTCCCCGAGAGCACTTACTGAGCTGTGTGTCGGCCCAGCTTGCCGCTCTCTATCCTGCCGGTTAAGACCCTACAGAGGACAGGCACCCGTGATTTCTGAAACCCTGGCACCTGACGCAATGCCGGCCTACAGTACAGCCTCTGAATGCTGGCCTGGGAGCAAGGACACCCACCCCAGCGTCTGCTGCCATCAAGACAGCAGCCGCGGACAGATGGCAGCTGTCCTGGTGAAACAGGCCTGTGTATCAACGTCAGGGCCACTCAGAAAGCCGTAATGGAAATTGGCCACATTCAGGCTGTCAGTTGTGCTTGTGGGTACCCACTCAAAGCGTCAGTTTAATTCTTTTTTGTTTAGTCTGGGACTGGTATTGCATTCTCTTTGAGATCTTGCTGCAAATGGGGTTATAGCACACTCTTCTGTTTATACTCTTACTTTTCTTCCCAAGAGTACCTCAGTCTTTTGTGCACTTATAATCCTTGTAACTTCTCTAAGCTTTCTTGGTAACTGTCATTATACAAATGTCATTGCAAACCAACGGTGTCTTGCAGGTCCTTAACAAAAGCTATCGTGCGTGTCTCCCTGTAGGGCAACCTCGGGGCTGCTGCAGAGGGCCTTACAGTGTATGTTTTGGGGAGATAAGAGACAAACAGAAGTAACCACAAAAGAGAAAGTGGTAACGGCTAGGACAGAAGCACAGGGTTAATTCTGTTTAGGTGAAGGACCTCAGAAAAGGCTTCCTTTGCCAAATGGAAGGGAAAAAATTGTTTTGTTTCTTAATCCTCTGTGAATTCCTGGGCTGCCTTGGCTTCACTCATTTCTTGTGTCTGCCTCTAAAGATGTTATTACCGTTCCTTACATTGTTGTTAACTCTTGTTTCTTTTATTGTGAGATGTATCATATATACGGAAGAGTGTATACAGTTTTATGTATAGTTTAAAGAATAATAATAAAGCAAGCCTCTGTGTAAACTACAATCCAGATTACGCAAAAGAGCATTACCAGTGTTTTAAAAACCTCCTACCTCCACTCCCATCCTTTGCCCACAGGTAACCACTACTTTGGCTTTTGTAATAATCATCTTTTCATAGTAATCTATCCCTGAAGGGTAGATTTTTTTCAACGTTTTATGTACTTTATGTAAATGCAATTATACTGCATATATTTTCTGTTACTTGCTTTTTCACACAATAATATGCTTTTGAGACTCATCCATGTTAAAAGCATGTAGCTGTAGTCATTCGTTTTTACTGTTATGTATTATTTCATTGACTGATATACCAGTTTATTTATCCAATCAGTTGATGGATAATTTGGGTCATTTTAAATTTTATGCTAAAGTAAGCAACGCTGCTGTAAACATCCTTTTGCCTGTTTCCTGGTGCACACGTGGGTAAGACTTTCTCTGGGAGAGCATGTGGGTTATCAGTTGGTGCATATCCTATTAGTGCAAGCTTATTGGCGTAAAAGAGCATTTATTAGTTCCTGTGACCAGGAAGTCCAGAGCAGTTCTGGCTCAGAGACTCTTGTGAGTTTGCAGTCAAGATGCTGGCTGCAGTCATATCTGAAGGCCTGACCCGGGTAGGTGCTTGCAGGCTCACTCACGTGGCCATGGCAGGAAGCTTCATTCCTGCCGTGAGCCTGTCCATGGGAGATCTAGCAGCTGGCTCTCCCTAGCGTGAGTGATCCAGGCTGAAGCCACAGTGTCTGTTGTTACAGCTGGTTTCTGTTGCGCTGTCTTCTCTTCTCCTCTGCCTAGTTACCTCTGTGTGGTGGACATTTTTACTCTTAAAACTTATTTGCAGGGCTTCCCGGGTGGCGCAGTGGTTGAGAGTCCGCCCCCCCCCCCAAAAAAAAAGTTCAAAACAAAAAACTTATTTGCGGAAATCATTTGAGGCCTGAGGTGATATTAGCTTTTGTGGAAGTGGCAGCTTTGTTTGGCCCCTGCTTGTTCATCCCAGTTCACGATCACCTGATACAGCTTCAGCGCCCAGTTCACGATCACCTGATACAGCTTCGGCGTGTGGGGTGGTTCGGACTGACCAGGTGTCTGGAAGCCAGGATGCTGCTCACTCCTCAGGTGCGGCCAGTGAGGTCCCAGTTCACTAGGAGGGTGGTTCACAAGGGCCCCCGTTGTTGGTGGGTCCTGAACCAGTGCTTTTCCTGTGGCCACAAAAGGCTGTCAGAACCATGGTTCACCCTCTCAGCTCTCTGTTCCCTGGACCAAAGTGGCCCCAGATGTCGGCCTCATGGCTTTGGATTGCCTTTCTTTCCTGGAGTGTGGGAATTCCTCACTATCTTGATAGGTGTCTTATGTTTCAAAGACATGTTTTTCAGTGTGTCCGGTTTTGTTTTTTACTGGAAAGGTTGACTGGGGTTACTTCGTCCATGGTTCCCAGAGCAGAGGTCTCTTGCCCTTTTCCTTCACGTATGTTTTTGTTATGTTTCTGTGGATGGAGTGCCCTTTAGACCGTGAGTGGTATTTTTCATTGTCTTCTAACTTGGTGGTTGCTGATGAGATACCAGCTATCGTCATTCACTTCTCTGAAAGTAATACTTTATCTCTTTTAGCTTCTTAAAATATATGCTGTTTGATTCTGAGTACTGTGCTTTAAACGATACGTCTAAGTGCAGATTTATTGAATTATCTTGAGTCTCTGGTGTGGTGACTCGGCCATTGTCTCTTCAGGTGATGACTCTGTCTTATGTTCTCTCTCTTTGCTTTCTGTATCTGGGTTGATGTGGGTTGGCTTATTTCATTAGCTCTAACTTCCAAGAGTCCCCCTCTTTTTCATGTATTTCTCTCTCTCTCTTTTATCTTTGTGCTATAATCTAGGTACTTTTGCCTAGATTTGATTAATTTTTTCCTGCTGTGTATACTATGCTTCAAACTAATTTATTGAATTTTAAATTTAAATCATTCAGTTTTTCATTTCCAAACATTCTATCTGGTTCTTTTCAAATCCTCCATGTTATTCTCTTGAGTCTCTTTGTGCTGCATGTATTTTCAAGCTTGTCTTTTATTGAAATATTGTCTTTCTGTGGTCTGTGCTTGTAATCCCAGTATTTGAAACTCATCTCTGTTTTCTCTTATTTCACCTGGTTTTCTCTCATGATCCTTTCTGTCCTTGTTAGTTTACTTATTTTTTTGACTGCAAATGATTTTGGGGTTTTTTTTTTTTTTTTTTTTTTTTTAGGAAATTCTTCAAGGGCTGAGATAAAGGTGAGATTCTCCAGAGAGGAGTTCCATTTTCTTTTCCCAAATGCCAGGAATGCTTCCTCTCCAAAGATACTCCAAATTAAATCAGTAGCTTGAGTTTTTTTGGACCACCCAGATAGTGCTATTTTGTGAGTTAGCTGGCTTGTGATTCAAATTATTAATGGCATCTGCAAGGATGCAAACTTGACATCTTATTGTTTTTGAAGAAAAATCATAAGTCACAGACATCACAGTTGCTAAGAGGTAGAGAGTTTGGATTAACGCCATAACATTTTAGATTTACATTTATTACTGTGCTAATCCTGGTATGTATGAGAATTCACTGACAAGAATGTGGTCCTTTGTAGATGTTTGATTTTGGGATTATTTTTTTAGGGTTAGTTGCTGCATGCTACACACTGACTGTGTCCCTCTGAAATTCATATGTTGAAACTGAATCCCTCGTGTGGTGGTGTCGACTTGAAAAAAATGCAGTGTAAGAGCTCTGAGTTAAGTTTATTCAGTGTCTCACTGAGGACTGTAGCTGGGAGACAGCCTCTCAGACAGCCCCAGGGAACTGCTCTGGAGAGGGTGGGAGAAGACAGTGTTCCTGTGATTTTGGTGAAGGAGTATGTGCACTCAGGCACTCGTCACAGGAGAAGGTTGCTGCTAGTCACAAGGAACAGATATCTCAGTTAATGATTTTAGTGCTTTTCTAAGATGCAAGAATCCAGATTCATAAAACATTTCTTTTTTAAAAAAAATAAATTAAAAAATTTATTTTTGGCTGTGTTGGGTCTTCGTTGCTGCGTGCGGGCTCTCTCTAGTTGCAGCGAGTGGGGGCTACTCTTCGTTGCGGTGCGCGGGCTTCTCATTGCAGGGGTTTGTCTTGTTGCGGAGCACGGGCTCTAGGCACATGGGCTTCAGTAGTTGTGGTGCACGGGCTTCTCATTGTGGTGGCTTCTCTTGTTGCGGAGCATGGGCTCTAGAGCGCAGGCTCACTAGTTGTGGCACTGGGCTCAGTAGTTGTGGCTAGTGGACTCTAGAGCGCAGGCTCAGTAGCTGTGGCACACGGGCTTACCCCTTCCTCCAGGTGAGGACACAGCGAGAACACAGCGAGATCACACCATCTATGAACCGGGAAGGGGATCCTCAGCAGACACTGAATATATCAGTGCCTTGATCTCAGACTTCCAGCCTCCAGAACGTGAGAAACAAATGTCTGCTGTTTAAGATCCCCCTACCCCAGTCTGTGGTACTTTTGTTAGGGCAGCCTGAACAGACTCAGACATTGCGTATGCTGGATTCTGATTTCCTACCAGAATCTGGTCTTCACTGTTGTTTTATGACCACAAAAGGTTTCAACAAAAATTGACTTTAAAATCCTTTTCAACTTATGTGTGATGAAAAGTTTAATTTTACCCCAAAACGTTTTCTCGTAAAATTGACATGTGTTCTGTCTGTGAGCAGGTGAGGAAGGAAGCCTGTGAAACACCGACTGTCACTCCTGGGCCAAGATCAGGAAATTCTTTCCTCTTTCTGTGGGTTGAGGCATTTTCTAATAGATCCTGTGAGACTTCTAATTTGGTAGGGAGATTTTCAGTGTTTATTTAAAAAGTTTTGGACATGTGGCGGAGATATTGAGAAAGACTTTGAGGTGTTTCTCTTCCCGGATTTCTTAATGTTGATTATTATTTTCTGTAGGGAGAGGAATGTGATCCAGTTCACTGAGCAGGGAGGGGAGGTGGGATTCCCACGTGGTCGAGACCCTCTGTTATTTTGCATTTTCCATGTACCTTCATTGCTATCAAACGGATGGGAGAGATTTGCATATGAAGTTCAACGTGGAGAGGCATTTGGATTTCCTTTTCTCTACTACCTTTTAGATCAATGAAGTATGAAATCGGAACCCAGACGTTGATGAATAAAGCTCTGATTTTAATTTTGGCTTGATTTATACTGGTATCAGTGATCTAGCACTTGTTGGAATGTATGTTCTGTACTTACTGAGCCATTGAACGGTTAAAATTAATTTTCACCAGCAAATAATCTTCTAATTGTGCCACCAGCAGATGAAATTTGAAGTGCAACCTGATGATATATTAACCGTCCTGGAGGGTTTCTCATGGTTGTAAAATGGTACACTGAGAAGACAAACACCATAACATCTTCCCCAATCCAATCATCATTCAAACATTTCCTACATTTTCTGGAATAAATTAATTTGAGAAGAGAAACATCATTTTTTCTCTATAAAACAAAATATTATAGGCTAATAATCACTTTAAAAATGTGTCCCGTAAAGCCTGGAATTAATGATTTCTTTTGTAGAGAAAGTCATATTCACAACAAAATTTATATCAGAGCATTGTGTGTGTGTGTGTGTGTGTGTATGTGTATGTGTGTTTGTGTGTATGTGTGTGTGTATGTGTTTAGGTGTGTATGTATGTATGTGTGCGTGCGTGTGTATGTGTGTATGCATGTGTATGTGTGTGTATTGTGTGTATGTGTGTGTGTGTTTCGAGAGACCCCAAAGAATTTGAATTATAGTAGGAATTTTTCCTATTTACCTTAGGAGTTTGCTGTTGAGATTCAAAGTGAAAATGCTATTTAAATCAAACTATGGCAGCTCCTTGACACCCCAACCTGTACTTTGACTCTCCTTACCACCCACTTGTACCCGAGGACTAGTGCGTAACCGGGAAAGGGGCAAGGTGTGTGGACAGACAGCCACGCCTGAGGAAGAGGAATGTGGTCTCAGAGCCAGAAGACCTGGGGTGAACAGACTCCTGGCTTTTCCCATCTGGGTAGCACTTAGCAAATCAAATCACCTCGCTGAGACTCAGCTTCCTCATCAATAAACCAGGGCTGGCTAGTATCTGCTCCAATAGGAGTGATGTGAGTCAGAGTGAAGTGGGCACAGTGCTGTGAAATGCCTGCCTTGATCTGGTGGTTGGCTTCCTCCTTTCCTTTAATCTTGGGAAGCAGCAGGAGGGACATTGCACATTAAGGTCTAGTCTCTGCTTCCAGTTCCTGCCCCCCACACCCCCAGGGAGACCCAGGTCCAGCCAGGAACCTCCTGCAGACACCCGGCTTAAAGACTTGGGGCCACTGGATCTCTGAGGAATTACTCGTTCCCTCTTTCCATTCTATTTCTGTGTTTTTTGGAAGGCAACATTGAAACAGTAAATAACATTTTGTGGGTTTTTTGTGATCTTTTTATACCTTAATTTCTGTATTTATTTATGCCTTTCGTTTCCATTTAATGAGAGTAAGTTGTCTCATTAGGGGGATTAATGTGTGTCATCAAATATGGAATTTGGGAACTTAAGACTAAAACACCTATTTGAAGATGAGCACAGGGGGATGGAGGGGAGCTGTAAGCCGAGGGGGTGATTTGGAGATTTGCAGGCGCTTTGGTTCACATAGTTTTCGAAGGTTTGAATTGGCTGCCACATTTTATAATGAGGGTGTTCATGTAATATGAAATTTTGGTTTCCATTTAAAAAAAAAATAGAGGATTTTTGGGACTTCCCTGGTTGCACAGTGGTTAAGAATCCGCCTGCCAATGCAGGGGACACGGGTTCGATCCCTGGTCCGGGAAGATCCCGCATGCTGCGGAGCAACTAAACCCGTGTGCCACAACTTCTGAAGCCCATGCACCTAGAGCCCATGCTCTGCAAAAAGAGAAGCCACCGCAGTGAGAACCTACGCACTACAACAAAGAGTAGGCCCCACTCGCAGCAACTAAAGATAGCCCGTGCGTAGCAACAAAGACCCAACGCAGCCAAAAATAAATAAATTAGAAAAACAAAACCAAACCAGTGTAGTTTAAAAAAAACAAAATAATAAAAAATAGAGGATTTTTATTGTTTAAAAGGACTTAGTTTTATTTATTTATTTATTATTATTATTTTTTGGCTGTGTCAGGTCTTAGCTGCAACATGCGGGATCTTCCGTTGTGGTGTGCGAGCTCAGTAGTTGTGGTGCGAGGGCTTAGTTGTCCCGCAGCATGTAGGATCTTAGTTCCCCGACCAGAGATCGAACCTGCGTGCCCTGAATTGGAAGGCAGATTCTTTACCACTGGACCACCAGGGAAGTCCCGAGGACTTAGTTTTTAGTAGCCTGCATTTCCACAGGAAAACAGTGCCCTGCAATTATGAGCACTCCCACTAGCCACAGTCCCCACCATTCCCTAATACCACCCTTTGCAAGCATCATCATTTACTTGCCCAGCCTCTGTAGGCATCTGAGCTTGTGACTCTTGACTGTATATTAAGTACTTAAAAATGTCTTTTTCCTTTCATCTACCGACTCTTAGTCAATCCTTCTCTGACTGTTGCTAAAACCATTGTCAAGAACTATCTCAAATACATTAAAAATTGTTTTAAATCAGGAAGAAACCCTAACAATATAAATCTTAACATATTATTTATTATCATTAAAAATATCTGTTCTGTTTTTGAGGCACATGGAAGGCTCTCCAAAAGCCCCCAAGGGTCACGAATTCTGTAGGTGGGGCTCATACACATTTTATTCCAGTGGCTCTTTCCCAGCATTCAGTGTTGGCAGAATGGGGACAGTGATGGCATTCTGTGAGACAGGAAGGGACAGCGCAGGTGAGAGGGAGCTGGGCGAGGTGTCTGGGACTCTGCTCTGCCTTTGGCCAGTGGTGGGCCCTGGAGCCGTTAGTGATCCAGTAAAGTTCTCTTTGATTGGTCTCCAAGGTTCCTCTTTGATTAATAGTGTTGTATGAGGAAAAGCAATGCCACTGAAGGACAGTTTTCCTGGGTGATGCCCACGGTAGCCAGTATGAATATTTTCCTGTAATGACATTGCTGTTGTATATTGATGTGAACATTTATGGCGCTCTAGGTTTTAGTTTTAAGTTGCTGTGGAGTGGAGTCATCTCTAAAGAGGCTCAAATTTTCTATCTAAATATTTACCTTCTAGTTAGGTTTTTCTTTCTTTTGCAGTTATTTTAATATAGTTCCCAGCAGACCTGCAAGGATGAGAAAGTTGAAGGAAGTAAGTGTTCACTACTAACTACTAAAGGTGGGATATATTGGATGATTTGGTAAAAATTAAAGTGTCAATATTGAATAACTGAAGTTTGATAAAAGCAGCATTTGTAGGGAATGCCTGTAAAGGCGTGCTGCTCTTGAAGCCAGGAGTTGCTGTGCAAGCTCCTTCTGTTTGTCAGAGCACTTAAGTCACTAAGATGATGGAAGTCGGTAAGAACGTTTGAAGACCACGGTTAGGGAGAGATTCATCTTTGAGATGCAGAGTGCTAGCATTTATTAAGACTTTTTCCTCCTCTTTTGTTTTGGGGATTTGGAAAGACAGGTGACAGGAAAAGTTATTTTAAGTTACACGATGTTGAAGCTAATTATAATGTTAAATTTAAAGATTTGCTCTGTGTTCTCAACATTTTTGTCCTTGATAGACATTTGAAAGACTACAAGATGGAACCTTCCATCACTCTGTTCACATCACTTGAGTCTTAGCAAAACAGCAACAACAACAAAACAACCCAAATTTCCTATGTAAGTTAAAAGAGATCCACCTTTTAAATAAGCGACAAAAATCAGGTTTGAGCGAGGAGCCTGATGGTGATGTTTAGAATGCAAGATGATTTCTACTTTTTAATTTTGTAAATGGACTTCTTGTGGAGCGCTTCGAAGGTGAGCTGTTTTTAGGGTGTCTACTTCTCTAAGTGGTAGTTTTGCTATTAAGTTCTCTCCCCTACGGAAAGGAGATGAGAATGTGTCTTAGAGGATGGTTGTGAGGATTACATGATAAACTAGACATAACGTACCAGCACTAGATAAGTGTCGGTTCTCGTCCCCCACGTCTTAAAGAAGCAGGGCCTCTCTGTGTCCTTGGACTCCCCGGTGCTCCAGTAAAGGGCAGTCTAGCAGCTCTTGCATCGCCCACAGGCACCAGCCTGCAGAAGCATTTAGCTGCTTCCTTGCCTCTGCACTTTAAGGCTGTGCGATGAACCAAATCAAATTTATTACCTACCCACCTTAGACTGTAACTTGCCAGGGGCAGGAGGGCGAGTTTCCAACAAGAAAGCAATTCTGGCAGTCGTTGAATTTCAGGGCTACTACCTTAATAAATAGAGAGGAAATGGTATATGATTATCCTTAACATCTAAGTCCCTGCATCCCCCTGTCCTGGTGGGGCAGGAGTGGGATTGAACAACAATTCTGAAGCGTACCCCTCGAGAGACTCTGTTCAAGTTTGAGTCTATGTTTATCCTTTGTGCATGTCAATGATTTAAAAACATTAGACATGATTATAAGGCAACATTTAGCATTTTAGGACAGGAAGGGAACTTCTAGATTATTTATCAAAACTCCCTGTTTTCTAGTTGAGGATGCAGTGATGGGAGAGGTTACTTGGGTACCAGCATTGAAATGCCCACAGGAGCCTCATCCTCCCAGGGTCGGTACTAGATTGCCGTGCACTCATGCTAATGAGACTATAGTTGCCCAAAGAGTTTTGTAATTGTTCTTTTGAAATTTACACTCTTTTCATAAAAAAAATCTGATTTTACAGTCGTTCTTGCTGAGAAAAATGTCAAAAATGCTGTGCAGGAAAGCTCAGTGAGGAAAGTGAAGATCACTTACAATCCTACCTCCCAAAGATCAGCGCACTCTGCATTTTGTCATGTCCATTTCCAGTTGTTCTTCTCTGCACAAGTTGCAAATATCTATCTATCTATCTCTCTATCATCTTCACAGATACACACATATATACATTACATGCATTGATATCTATATATTTACAGAAATGGTATCCATCAATACGTACTATTTTCTTTTTCATGTTTTTAAACTTTTTCTTTGATATTGGAGTGCATTTGCTTAACAATGTCGTGAGTTTCAGGTATACAGCAAAGTGATTTACATAGTATTTTCTTTTCTGCTTTTTATTAACTATGTATCATGACAGTTTAACATAGTAAAGGATCTTCTGCCACATGATTTTTAGTGGCTGCGAAATGTTCCATCACGTGACTCTAGCATAATTATTTAACCCATTCCCTGTCAACAGACCTTACATCCTTCTCCTTTTTCGTTATTGTAACTAGGCATTGGGATGGACCCTGATAGAGCCGTCATGATTGTTTATAAAGAAGAGGAGTTACACGCACAATTTTTACCTCTTTAATATTTACTTCCAGAAAGTTCCTAAGAACATGTATCGCTTCCAGTGGTGCCTGGGAATGCCATCACTGCCCTTGGGTGCTGTGGCGTACTGCACAGCGTGGAGGCCTGCGAGGTGCTTGATGGTCACTACCCCGGCCCCCTCTCCTTTGGTGGCAGAAGTGACTCCCTAAAAGTGGCTTGTGATTATTGCCGCTTGCTATGTAGTATCTTCGTGGACATTCATCTGTGATGTAGCCAAGGACTCTGCTGGTCCCGTGAGGAGCCCATTAGAGCAGCCGGCAGTTTACATCTGTGTCCTGCTGTCCCATATGAGGACGTAGAGCTGCCAGTCACGGGGCTGAAGTTCCTCAGTCACTTAGTGGGTACCTCTCTTTTGTCCTCCATACTGCTCACTTGTCTACTAACTGAAACTCTCTTTGTCACCTCTCACTACTCGCTACCACTTACTAAACCGCATTTTAGCTGCTTTGTGGTTTGTGGGGACGTACCCATGATTCGGGAGATAATATAATACTTAATGAGCTAAAAGACTTGTCTTTTTAAAAATAAATTTATTTATGTATTTATTTTTGGCTGCATTGGGTCTTCGTTGCTGCGCATGGGCTTTTCTCTAGTTGCGGCGAGCGGGGGCTACTCTTCGTTGCGGTGCGCGGGCTTCTCATTGCGGTGGCTTTTCCTGTTGCGGAGCACGGGCTCTAGGTGCGCAGGCTTCAGTAGTTGTGGTTCACGGGCTCAGTAGTTGTGGCTCATGGGCTCTAGAGCGCAAGCTCAGTAGTTGTGGCTCACGGGCTTAGCTGCTCCGCGGCATGTGGGATCTTCCCGGACCAGGGCTTGAACCCGTGTCCCCTGCATTGGCAGGTGGATTCTTAACCCCTGCACCCACAGGCAAGTCCGGGGAGGAGGTCTTAATATCTGCCACTTAAAAGATGAATCAGGAGTTCAAGACAGGTTAAGTGACGTGTACAGAGCTAGGCAGCTAGTTAGTAACAGAATTTGGTGTGAAACTAGAGATGAATCCGGGGTCCCCCCACCCCCTTCCTTGTGGAAAGCCTCATTACTGCACTGTACAACCTGTGCATATTAAATGGGTTTCTTCTGTTTAATTCACAGAATTAAATTCCGTGAATTATTTCTGGTGGATACATGAGCGCTCACCTTACAGAAAGAGCCGCACTTCATGCACTGGGGTGGGACAGAACGGATGGTGCCATGCTGCGTTGGCACAGCACAGGCTCTGCTGGGGGACCGGAAGCAGAGGGTCAGCGCCACGGGGCACTGGTTCTCCAGGATCTGTGCAGAGGGCTGTGGGAACCGATGCCCCATAGGATGTGCTGCAGAAGGGGGACCTGGCCCTCTGCAGCGCCACCTCATTCTAGGACAGTGGAGAGCAGCTTTGCAAGGACTAAAATCTCCCCAGGCCTTGTGGGGTGTCGAGGCCACGGGCAGCCCCTGCTGCATCTGCTCCAGCCGGCTGGTTCAGTTCACACAATGGGCCTTAAGGATGTTTATAGCAGCATGTTCTTTTTTTTAGTAATTATAAAAACCTGGGAACCATGTGAATGTCCATCAGTAGAAGAATGGTTGAATGATTCATGACTTGTCATACTGTGATTAGATCTATAGGTATTGATCTGAAATAATACCTCTCGGAATGTTGCTGGGATTAAATGAGATGGTGCTGGGCATATTGCAAGAGCTCAGTAAATAGTTGAAATTAATACTCATAATGCCTTTAAGTCTGGGTAGCTCACCCTATCAGAATTTGAGATCCATGAACGCTACCGATTTGAATACCAGTGAAAACTCTTAGAAACCCTAAATATACTATACTGTAAGCTTTGGCCAAGTCCAAATATTGAATGTTTAAGTGTTTTACTAAGTTATTCCACCTTATTTTGTGACAGTGACACAGAGTAGAAGTACCTAGCTTTTTGTAGAGTATTCTTTCACAGAATTCCCGTTTTGGTCAAAATATATTAGTGGGAAAATTGAAGACACTTCTCAAGAGACCTTGATTCAGTAAAGAAATTTACTTAAAATTAATTAGAATACCATAATAATATACTTCATACAACCATAGAAATGACTTATAAAATGCTTCAATATAATGAATTTGGAATTACGTGTCATTAAACGGAGGAGCAAAGGGAGAATCAAACTCGAAAACAGTGCTCTTGGGATTTTGAGTTTCCATGACTGTGTCTCGTTGATTTAATGAGAAAAATGTCCTTGGTCTCAGTTTAATTCAAGGAGTTCTGTTGCTGCATCTTAGAGTTTGGGTGTGTAATGTCGAATTGTATAAATTTAGGCAGAATTTAGAAGACCTCCCCTGTCCTTTTCTTACAGTTCTAAGAACAAATGAGCCCCAATTCAATAATTTTTTTTGCCCACGAGGACTGTTTTCTGATTCCGTCCTTCCAGTGCATTCATCCCGGTAAATAGCCTACTAATGGTAAAACAATTAAACCACTCATTTAGACCTTAGTTATCTCAAGTTGTCATGGAAGAGAAGGGAGTGGGTCCCTGAGGTGAATTTTCGAAAAACGGCGGTTACTGATGATTCTAACAAAAAAGAATTTTAAAATTAACTTTTAATATAAATGCCTATAACGTGTTTTATGTGATTCCCTATCTGATTGAAAAGGAAGGGGAATGAAATTTCACTGTGTTTTGACTCAAGATTTGGCTGAGGTACTTTGCACTGACTGAGCCGATACCCAAGTCCATCGTGTTCTCTCAGTGGCCTTGCCATTGGCTCTCCTTTTGAATGGTCCTGAACACATTTTTGGAAGCTTCTGTTTCTGTTAAAAAAACTACTGTATAATTCATGCTCGTTGTAGAGAAATGAGAAAATGTATGTAATTTAAAAGGAAATAACACACATAATCCTATCAGCCAGAGATTAGCCACCATGTTTTTCTAGATGCTTCTAACCTATGTGGACATATATGCATATATATACAGTTGACCCTTGAACAACGCAGAGGTTAGGAGCACTGACCCCCTGCACAGTTGAAAATCCATGTATAACTTTTCACTCTTTTAAAACTCAACTACTAGTAGCCTCCTGTTGACTGGAAGCCTTACAGATAACAGAAACAGTTGATAACATACTTTGTGTGTTACTTGTATTACATACTGTATTCTTGCAGTAAAGTAAGACAGAGAAAAGGAAATGCTGTTAAGAAAATCATAAGGAAGAGAAAATACATTTAGAGTACTGTACTGTATTTATTGATACTGTATGCTTTTGTCACCTGTTTAGATGAATCGTCTGTCAGTACAGTCAATATTATATGATGCAAAACACTGTAGGTGTTATACATGTTACTAACACCAGCCATCAAAATGAAAAGATAACATGAAAAGGAAATTCATATTTATTTACATGTGTAACGATTCATGCATTGATAATGAAGAAGCAGCAATATGATTGCTTTGTGGTAGCCTGGCTTATACACCAATGAATAAATTGTTATAAAACTTTTATGGCACACATTATTACAGTCATATTCATAATACAGTATTGGAAATATTGTTGCACTAGAAAACCCCACTTCCCTGTGATGATAGGCTGATGTGCAATTTCTCCAATTATGAGAGAGAAAAGCCTATGTACGGTAATGTAATTTTTTGAAAGCAAAGTTGTATCAATAAAAACAGAAAGAAAGCTAACACATTATTAATTTTATATTAAATATCACACACCTTACGCCTATATAAGGATAGACTAGTATCTACATATATTTTATGCATTTGTGACATACCTTTTTATTGTTTTGATATTTCTAGGCTATGAAGTTTATGAGTTTTTTCAAAATGTCACAAATGTCCAAAAAATTCTCCAATACATTTATTAAAAAATTTGTATATAAATGGACCCATGCAGTTCAGACCTGTGTTGTTCAATGGTCACATGTATATACTTCTTACTTTAAAAATATATTAATTTAAGCACAAATGAGAGCATATTCTATGTATTATTTTTTACAAATCCCCTTTTACTTAACAATGAATCATGAAATCTTAATGTGTCAACAAAGATGCCCCTATAATAATTTGTAGTGGATTCAGAGTATTCTATTAAGTGATATATACCACGTTTTTTAGCTTTATTGAGGTGTAATTGACAAAAGTGTAAGATGTTTAAAGTGTACAGTGTGACGATTTGATGTACGTATACATTGTGAAAGGATTCCCTCCACCCATCAAGTTAATTGACACATCACCTCACATATTTATCTCTCTCTCTTTCTCTGTCTTTTGTGAGAACACTTAAGTTCTACTCTCTTAGCAAATTTCAATTATGCAATGTGATGTTATCAATTACAGTCACCATGTTATCCATTAGATCCTCAGACCTTATTCATCTTGTAACTGAAAGTTTGTACCTTTGTACCAATCTCTTCCTATTTCCCCCACCCCCAGCCCTGGCAGTCATTTTTCTACTCTCTGTCTCCACTTTCTGCCACCTGCCCCCCAGATTCCACATATAAGTGACACCGTGCAGTATTTGTCTTTCTTTGGTTTATTTTACTTAGTATAATGTCCTCCAGTTTGACCCATGGGTTGCAAATGGCAGACTTTTCTTCTTTTCTATGGCTGAATAATATTCCACTGTATGGATATAACATATTTTCTTTATCCATCCATCCATTGGTAGACACTTAGGTTGTTTCCATACCTTAACCATGGTGAATAATGCATCAATGAATACTAACTGGAGTCCATATGTCTCTTCAAGAAAACGGTTTCATTTCCTTCTACTATATACCCATATGTGGGATTGCTGGGTCATATGGTAGTTCCAGTTTTAAGTTTTTTAGGAGTCGCCATACTCTTCTCCACTGTGGCTGCACCAGTCTACATTCCCACCAACAGCACAGGAGGGCTCCCTTGTCTCCACACCCTCACCAACACTCGTTATTTGTTGTCTTTTTGGTGATAGCCATTCTGACAGGTGTGAGGTGATATCTCACAGTGGCTTTGATTTGCGTTTCCCTGATGACGAGTGACGTTGAGCACCTTTTCTTGTACCTTTTGGCAAGTTGTATGTCTTCTTTGGACAAATGTCTATTCAGGTCCTTTGCCCATTTTTAAACTAGGTTGTTTTTGTTTTTTGCCATTGAGTTGTATGAATTCCTTGTATATTTTGGATATTAACCCCTTATCAGATACAAGGTTTGCAAATATTTTCTTTCAGTAGGTTGCCTTTTCATTTTGTTGCTGGTTTCCTTGGCTGAGTGGAAGCTTTTCATGTATTAAGTTTGATGTGGTCCCAGTTGCTTATTTTTGCTTTTGTTACATCTGCTTTTGTTGTCAAATCCAAAAAATCATTGCAAAGATCAATGTCAAGAAGCTTACTTACTCCCTCTATTTTCTAGGAGTTTTATGGTTTCAGGTCTTATGTGCAAGTCTTTAATCCATTTTGAGTTGATTTTTGTGTTTAGTGTAAGACAGGGGTCCAGTTTCTTTCTTTTGCATGTGGCTGCCCAGTTTTTCCAGCATCGTTTATTGAAGAGGCTATTCTCTCCTCATTGTATATTCTTGGATCGTTTGTGGAATATTAATTGACTGTATACACACGGGTTTATTTCTGGGCTTTCTATTCTGTCCCACTGGTCTATTGGTGTGTTTTTATGCCAACACCATACTATTTTGATTATATAAAAATATATTGACAGATTATATTTATAGATTATAACCGCCTCCATCTTTGTTCTTCGTGTTAAAGATAGCTTTGGCTATTCAGGATCTTTTGTGGGTAAGCTGATAATGGGGCAGAGAATAGGGAGAATTGCTCAGAACGATCTCAAGTGGATGAGAAAAGATAGTAAGAGTAATAAGAGCTGCCTCTGGATCTGCCTGTCTTGGACATTTCATATAGATATAGTGACTTCTTAGACTTAGCATGTTTTTACGGTTTATCTGTGTTGTAGTGTGTATTGATTTTTCATTCCTTTCTATGGCTGAAGAGTATTCCATTGTGTGAATGGACCACGTTTTATTTATCTGTTCCACATCTGACGGACATGTGGGCCTTTTTGTTTACAGCTGCGCTGGGGGGTGGGAACTGGTCCTCTTTCTCATTCTTGGAGTGATTTCTCTCCTTTTGTCATCTGAAACCCTGCCCTCTTCTTATTCCCTCCGGTTGTTTCTCTTAAATTCTTCTTGCGGAGTTAGCGTCATTGTCTGTCCTTGGAGTCCCCACTTCCCTCCAGGTGCTACCCTGGTTCCTTCCCTCTTCTCATTCGGGCAGTGTACCTGCCTCATCCTCCACCATCATCCTTGCGCCCGGGGCACCCAGGCCTCTCTCTAGCGCAGGATCCACATCTCTGTCTACAGGGCACTGTCACCTGGATGTCCCAAGGATACCTCAGATTCAGCATGTCCACGTTTGAACTCACTGGCCTCTCCCCGCAAACCCAGTTGTTATTTTGTGTTCCTTTTTTCAGAGAACGGAGCTGTATACTCAACTCCTAAAACCAGAAACCTAGATAATCGTCTTAGCTTTTACTTCTCCCAGCCCCCCTCCCGCCCTGTCCCTCCTGTGCCTTCTCTCAAGCCCATTCAGTTATGGACCCCCATTCTTGCTGAGGGCACCCAGAGCTGCTCCTAGAAAGAGTTGTGTGCCTTCCACCTGGACTTCCTGCATATCCAGTCCATCCCTTTCCAGTTAGATCTCATCAGTTCCCTGGTTCAAACACTTCAAGGCATGCCTCTTTTCTCCAAGGGGATGGAGTCTACACTGCTAAGGGCAGATGTGAAGGCCCTCCTTGATCTGGCCCTGGCTTTCTTCTTCAGCCCCGCCTCTCACCATTCCTCCCTCTGTGTCCAGTGTCTAGTCTAGACTTTTCCGTTTCCCAAAGACCTTGTATCCACGAGGATGTATCCAAAGTCCTCTAACAGGATTTTGGGTATGCTGTTTCTCCTGCCTCATTTAGCATTTCTTCCCATCCTCAACGGACCGACTCCTGCTTATAAATCAGGTCTCAACCTAGAGGCCGCTTCCACCAGGAAGCCTGCTTTGTGTCGCTGTGAGGACGGAGTGCGCCCCATGCTGGCCACCAGAGAGCCCTCATCACAGAGCTGCATGTGCTTGTCTCCTTGTTTACGGATCGCTTGTCCAGTGGTCTGTGTCCCCATGCCTCGCAGCCCTCCGAGGCCAGGTGTGATGATGGTCTCGCTCACCTTTGCGTCTCTAATACTTAGCACAGTTCCTCCCATGGAGGGGTGTCCTCCGCAAACAGGGCTTAAATAAATGAATGGAACAATGACCGAGTGCCTTCCGGGAGTCTGCAGCCGGGCAGAATTTGGGGCAGGTACTCTCCTCTCCTTGGGTTGGTTTTATTTGTGACCCTGCTTCCGAGTAGGGACTTCCTGGGATGGCCAGTAGGCTCCATAAGTCACGTGGCTGTCTGTTGCTGTGGGATGGTTCCTCTGGGGGGTCAGCAAATTTGGAGTCATTCAGGCATCAGTTCCAACCTATAAATCCATCATCAGTGGGGAGCTGACGTCCATTCTACACGGGGCACATACATCAGCTATGGGCCTTTTTTATTTGATGTTTCGCGTGGAAAAGGCCGTGAGGATGTTCACGGAGGGCTGTCGGAGAAGGATGATGGGGCAGAAGGAGCAACGGCACAAATAACAACCACTGCTGTCAGCTGAGCTCTTAACTCACTGCAGGCACCTTGCTGAGCACTGGAGAGCGAGTTCTCTCACTTTGTGTTACTCATATCGCGAGCAAACCTATAGCATAGGCACTACTTTTTTGTTTGTTTTTTTTACCTTTTCCCTTTAGCCAAATTTTATGTTATATCTGTATTTTTTATTGAAGTATAGTTGATTTACAATATTTTGTTAGTTTCAGGTGTACAGAAAAGTGATTCAGTTATACATATTTTCTTCAGATTGTTTTCCATTCTAAGTTATTACAAGATATTGAATATTGTTCCCTGTATTATACAGTAAATCCTTGTTGCTTATCTGTTCTACGTATGGTAGTTTGTACCTGTTAATCCCAAACTCCTAATTTATCCTCCCCCTGCTTTCCCCTTTGGTAACCGTAGTTTGTTTTCTATGTCTGTGAGTCTATTTCTGTGCTGTGTATAGATTCATTTGTATATTTCTTTTTTAGATTCCACAGATAAGTAACATCATGTAATATTTGTCTTTCTCTGTCTGACTTACTACATATACACCACTTGGATCTGTGTTGCATGCACGGAGGAACAGGTTTAGGGAAGCGAGATGACTTGACCAAGGTCACACAGTGAGAAAGTGATGGAGCCGGTCCTGGAATCGTGGATGATTCAAAACAGGCTCCTAGATGGTGTACTGGTGTAGGTTCCAACCTCCGTTTTGCTAAAAACGATAATAAAATATTTTTCGATGGCTTAGCATGGCCAGGACGCTTGATAGCTGTGTGCTCTTGGGAAGATGACATAACGTCTCTGATTCTTCGTTACCTGGATATTGTGCCTGGTGATTTTGAGGATTGGGTGTGAGTGCTTATAAAGGTCTGAGTGCAGTGCCTGACACATAGCAGGCATCCAGTAAACCGTAGGTGCTACCTGGGGAAACACACCTTTGGCAGCCTTGAGTGTCTTCGGTCACTGAGGCAGATTTGGTTCAATTACCCTGGACGCTTGTTAAAGAGCTCTAAAGCCCGTCACGTCCTGCCTCTCAGGGCAGGTGAATGACACGAGTCTTGAAACTGTCATCACCATCAGATAGTAACAGCAAAGCACGTTTGCTTGGTACTTCTTTGGAGATTATTATGTGGAGTGCAGGGGGAAAAGCCCAGAAGCATATATGCATTTAATTGCTGGGGTCATTTAATTAGGCAGGTGATATCAGGGTTAATGAATCATTAACATGTAAGAAAGCAATTAGTTCATTGTTTCCATAAATTTATGCAATCAGGAAAACTGCTTCTTAGGGTAGCTGTGCCTTAATAGAATTTTGCAGAGGATAATTTCTGTTGTTTTGTTTTCAAACTAGGTCTGCAAATTCACGGCCGTTGTTGATATTCATGGCATTGATTTTGTCACTATTGGTACGCAAGTGTATATAAGTTTATATATAGTATGACAGTAGGGTAACAATGCGTGTAGGTGTGCATTGCCACAATGCTCGGTGGACTCACTTTTTCTGGGATTCTTTCCAGAGTATCAGAGCTGTTTCTCACTGGTCATTCATTTGTTCATTCTTCATTCATATTCATGAAATACTTATCAGACTCCTACCATGGGCCGCCCATTGTTCAGGCAATGGGAGTACTTTGTTGAACATGACAAACAAGGTCCCTGCTTTCAGGAGGCTTACACTCTACAAGGAGGAATCAATAACAAGCAAGTAAATAAACACACAAATATTAGGCAATATCAAGTGCTGTGGTGAACATACATCAAGGTGCGTGATCGTCAGGGAAGTCCTCTCTGAGGAGCTGGCATCCACGTTGACTTCTTAATGCAAGAGGGAGCAAACCGTGCAAAGATCTGGGAGGACATTCCGGGGTCCAGGTCTTGTGCTTGTGGGAACAAGCTTGGTGCTTAAAGAGCTGGAAGAAAGCAGGCATGGGAGGTGCTGTGGGAGGGACGAGGGCACAGAGGCAGCGGTGCGAGCCACATGGCCGCGTGGGCTAGCTGAGGAGTGTGGACCTACTGGAAGTGTGGGTCTTTCCACCACTGGGGCTTTAAGTCAGACAGTGATGGCGTCCTGGTTTGTGTTTACAAAGGCTCCTCCGCTTGCTGTGAAGAAAGGGCTATGGGGGTGGGGAGATGAGTTAGGGGAGGGATGGGGAGGCTTGGCCAGCGGGATGGCAGGAACAGGGTGGCCCAGGATGCAGTTTTGAGGTAGAACTGAGAGATGGGCTGATGGCTTAGTTGTGGGTGTCAGGGAAGAGAGGACCCACTGGTGTCTCCCAGGCTTGGTAGTTGAACAAGTGGGTCTAGGGTAGTGCCGTGTTCTGAGATGGGGCGTCTGGGGACGAGCAGTTGGCTGTGGGTAAAATCAGCAATTGTCTTTGGGCTGTAATCCAACTGAGATGCCGAAATGGTCTCTCTCTCCCTCCCCTCCCCCCCTGGCCCGGATTCTGCATGTCTGTGTGTGTTGGGAGACTCTCATATTTACTAGACTGTGTATTTATCGTATGTGATAATAGGTATGTCATTGTGCCTTTTATAAAATGTTATCTCATAAAAACCCTGCAAGGTATATCATTCCCGTTCCCAAATTAATAAATTGTAGCTCAAAGGTGAAATGCTTCTCCGAAGTCACACAGGTAGTAAGGGGTTGGGCTGGAGTTTGAACCCTGGTCTGTCCGATCCCAGAGGCTGTGGTTTCTCCTCTCCCAGGCTGCCCCCCAGATTTGCTCTGCTCCCTCCATGACGGAGGCGCTCCATGCTTACAGCGAGATGCCGGGGCAGGCTTCTCCACAGCACCCGCGTCGTTCCCTTCAGAAGACAAGGTAATACTGCTCCCAGCTCCTCATTTAAAACACAGCGCTGCGGGCTCCCCTGGTGGCGCAGTGGCTGGGAGTTCGCCTGCCGATGCAGGGGACACGGGTTCGTGCCCCGGTCCGGGAGGATCCCACATGCCGCGGAGCGGCTGGGCCCGTGAGCCATGGCCGCTGAGCCTGCGGGTCCGGAGCCTGTGCTCCGCAACGGGAGAGGCCACAGCAGTGAGAGGCCCACGTACCGCAAAAAGCAAGCAAACGAAACACAGCGCTGGGAAAGCGTGAGCTGCCCACGTCTGCGTGCACTGATGGTGGGCCGCGCAGCTTGCCCCTCATCCCGTGGTGAACCCCGAGGATGCTGCTTGGGTGGTATTCTCGGGAAAGGAACTGCTGTAGGTGACTTTTACTCAGCTTGGGATAATTCAGTGGCGCTGCGCCAACATTAGAGGTTGGCTGGCCTGTCTGTATGTGACCGGGCGGCCTGGCGGGTCAGGGAGGCGCAGGGAGACGGGCCGGTGGGAGGCCTGGGTGGAAACCCTCTGCCGCGGGGCCCTCCCTTCCGGGCCAGGGGGCAGGCCAGCCCTGACGTGAGGAGGGGGCCCGGGGCTGGCGGGGGGCAGGTCTCGGGGACTCTTGCCTGCCTGGGTGTCTGGGCCCCGGTGGGCGTGAGGCCGAAGTTGAATGGAGCCCCAGAGCTGGCTCAGCCCCTCAGGTTGGATTCACAGAAAAGAGAAGAGAAGGGTCAGGACACGCTGGGAAGGCGTTCTCACCTGCCAGGACATCCTGGCTTGAACCCCATGGCCTGAATTAGAAGCCCCTGTCCCGTCTCGGGGCCCCAGCGGAGCTCACCCAGGCTGTGGGGTGAGCTGCTGTGGGAGCACCCTCAGCGGGAACCGCACAGCCCCTTGCTGGGCACCTTCAGTGGGGACCTTGCCGCCCCCTGGACCGCACGGCCCCTCAGCGCAGCCGCCCGCATCGCCCCGGCTGGACTCCTGGCCACCGCCCGGCACGGAGCCCAGCGCTGCCCGGGCCCCTCCCGGGTCCTGCCCTGCGGTCTCTTAGCGAGGCTGCCCCACCTTTACCTTAGGTTTGGGGTCGAATGCTGTGCCTGCTGTTGGTATTTAACAAGCGTTTTTTAGCTTGAACTGAATTCTGAGGCTTCTTTTTTTTAGATCAAGCCGGTGGTACATTGTGACATAAACGTGCCTCCCAGGTGGCGAACATCCCATCGTTTATCCCGACAAATCAAGTGAGCACAGTGGGGTGCGGGGGGGGTGGAGCTCCTTAAAGACGTTGCGCCGCCTTCGCCCCGCTTCTGCTCGGCCCCTCCCTTCTCTCTCTGACGCTCACCCTTCCCCCCGGGAGCCTTCTGTATGGTTCAGCTGCGTGCTCTTCTCTCGTGAACCTCGATTTTGGAGAAGCAATGCCGTTGCCCCGCCGCGGCTGCCAGTTCACGTGGGGGTGGAAGTGCACGGCTTAGTCTTAGCTTTTTGTTTATTTTTGGTAACCTAGCCCTTGCAGTTGCTGGATGGTGAAAGGAAATGTAGAAGTTATGTTCCCACCAAAGCCCCTTGGCCGGGGAGACGGGCTGTCTGATGCTCAACGCACCCTGGTCAAGGTTGCCTGAGGGCTGGCTGTCCCGGGAAGCGGCTGGTGGGGCAGGTGTAGAGGTGACGGGGGACTCTGTCCCGATTAATCAGGACCCCTCTGTGGGCCGGCCCGCGTTATGCTTGGGGCTGTAGAAAGAGAACACACTTGACTCAGGTCAAACATTGGTTCAAATCCCGCTTTTCACCTTGTCGGCTTTGTGACCTGCACACGCTTCCTCTCTCTGAATTGGCATCCTCATTTGTAAACAGGGTGGTGACATGCACCTGCAAAGTCCCAGGAAACCCCGCCCAGTGCTCGTTAAGGGGCAGGAATTCTCCAAATGGCAGCCATTCCCTCCCAATCCTTCATATATTGTGCCGTTTTGATATTATAGGGATGAAAATCCCTGACTTGAAGTTCCAGAGGGCACCTTCCCTCTTACCCGGTTCTGTTCCCAGCGGAAGGAATTTCAGTGAGTTTCCAGGGTCCTGGCCCTATGTCTGAGGGGCGGCAGCAGCAGGCCAGTCCCAGCTTTGGGTAGCAGAGAGCCCACATTCCGATGAGTCATCCTTCACGCCCCTGCTGACCAGCAAAGGGCTGGGGGCCCAGGAGGCTGGAACCCCCTGCCAGACACAGTGGAGCCCCGGCTGGGAAGCCCAAGGATGGAGCAAGCATGACCTGCTTATTAGCTAAGCTGTTCCTTTCACTTACCTTCCAAAACCCAACCATCATTTCTTTAAAATACTTTTCCTTAGGCCTCTGCAAGGGAGCAACTCAACACATCTGAGGTCCTTCCACTGTGCCTTTTATACATCTGAGAGCTGTTCTGAAATAATGAGAGACACAGTATTTCTAAATTTTATGAAGGATACCTCTTTCTGAAGAATGGATAGAAATCTCAGGGAACATTATTGGCCTATGGGTCCTTTCTGGCAAAGACACATATCACTAGACATACATTTCTGGGGGGAGCCTGACCCACACTGTCAATGGTTCTCACTTATTTTGACAGACTTTCTTTTTCCTGTTATAAACCAGTTATTCTTAAGGCATGTGCTCTATTCTTTATATGGTGTGCTAGAAACTCCACTAGATGGACCCAAATACCCGTCCAAATGCAAGGCCTTTTCTCCCAAGGGAAGGCCTGATCATGTTTGCTTGGAGACTTTGTAACTTAAAAACAAACAGAAAATAGTTACGATGGCTTTCAGAGTTTTTGATGTTCGAGGTGAAAGGTGTTTTGACCCTTCCCGGTAAGCCGGGAGCTGGGGTAGAGGGAGTGGGGGTGCTGCTGAGTGTGAGTTCTGTAGCAGCTGGATGGTGGAGGGAGAAGCTGTTCCCCCTGACTGTCTGCGTGTCCTCAGAATTCAGCTGGTCGAGTCCACGTTCAGGAGAAGCCGCCAGCCTGGAGGCGGAGGCTCAGGTCTGTGTCCTGGTCTGTCATTAACTAAGCTGTGTGCTACGGTAAGTGGCGTCCACTGCCACTACCACCACCGGCACCGCGTCACCTGGCAAAATCCATTCCTAGATCCAAGTGCTGTTTCCTACTTTGAAAAATTCAAAACATTTCCTATTTAAAAAGTTTAAAGCATGTCTTACTTAAAATATTTTAAATATTACTTATTAAAAATTAATGAGCACATTGGGAGGTGTATTGGCAAAGCTGTTTTATGCCTTTAACCTCTCTTATTTCAAAGTAATTTTTAAAAATTAACTATTTTTTATGGCCAGAGTAACTTACACCCATGGTAAATATATTGTTTTAAAAGGTATACATTAAAAGTAAATCTTCTGCCCACTTTATATCCCCAGAGGCAACTGTTAAAAGTTTCTGGAGTGTCCTTGTAAGACAGGCTTTGCATATTCAAGGATTTAGAGGCGTATGTATGCTGCAAGCGTTGCTGTGTATCTTCCTTTTTCTTTCACAGAATTTAATACGGCTTCTTATTAGCACATATAGATACGTTGTGCTTTTAAAAATGGCTACCTAGTATTACAAAAGCGGTCTGTACGTAATTAACAATGATGGGCTTTCACTGTGTGTCCAGGAGCTGTGCCTGTCCATTACCTCTCTGTCACAGACTTTCTAGGGAAACAATCTTTGGGTGTATTTCTTGGGGTTGGTCATCCATCTACCTGGATCGTCAGGTGGAAGACGGGCTGTCTGATGCTCAAACAGCACAAACCTAAAATCTGGCAGAGCGAGAAGGGTCTAGTTCGTTCTCCAGCTCAACCGGAAAACTTCTGGGGATGTGTTAATTCCATCACTCCCTCTAAACTTGAAATTTCCTAATTTCTTTATTGTTAACATTCCTTTCTTGATCATTAACAATTAAAAAAATCCTTTTCTCCGTATTTACATGCTTCGTATAAAAAAGTGGACATCTGGAAATGTGTTAAGAATAAAATCAAAATCGCTCGTTATCCTTCTCCTCAGAGACAGCCCCTGTTAACTTTGAGGGCCGCTTACTTTTAGTTCTCTCTGTACTTGCTGGTGTGTTTTCTTACAGCATTAATTGTATTTGATCATTTTCCCCCTAAATACAAATTCTGCGTAAACAGTTTTGAATGGCTGCATTAGTTATTATTGTATCCTGTGCTATGATTTGTTTCACCATTCCTCTGCACTTGGACATTTAGGTTGTTTTTATATTTTGGTTTTTGTAAATACAGGCAAACTTTCTACTTTGTTTTATCGCGCTCTGCTTTCTTGTGTTTCGCAGATAATGCTTTTTTCTTTTACAAATTGAAGGTTTGTGGCCGCCCTCTGTTGTCAGATGATAGCAAACATTTTTTTTTAGCAATAAAGTATTCTAAATTAATGTACGTACATTGTTTTTATAGACTACAGTATAGTGTAAACGTAACTTCTCTATGCACTGAGAAACCAAAAACTTCGTGTGACTCGCTTTGTTGCTGTGGTCAGGGGCCAAACCCGCGATGTCTCTGAGGTTTGCCTGTGACCCTGCGAGAGACGTTTCTACAGGTTCACGTATACGTGCCCACATTTCCGTGGGTTGGATTTCAGGGAGTGGACAGACTGTGTCAGTGATTCCTGGTCCCATGCGTCTCCATGTCTATGTCCCCAAGTCGCCCTTCAGGAAGATCGTGCTCACTTTTACCCACGTCAACAGTGTATATGTGTGTGTGTATCAGCCTGCGAGGGCTGCCAGAATCTGTGGGGGACACAGTTCAGTCCATAACAGCGTGCTTATTTCCCCGCACTCAGCGTGAGAATCTGTGTTAAATATCTTAAAAATGTAGACAAAAACACAACATGGCCTTGTCTCAACATTTATTTCTTGTATTATTAGCCGTCTGTGTTTGGAGAGACTTTCGGCGTGCACCATTTAGGAACACAGATAGGTGGAAACCTTGCAGCAAATCTTCAGGGTAGCGGCAACATCACAGATGAGCTGTGCTACGACTTGCACAGAATGCCCCTTTCGAGGTTTGTTTTGGGGCAGAGGCTTTAAGTACGGAAAAAGGTGGCCTCTGGGGTGATGGCAAGCCTCTTTCCACAGAGCCTTCGCTAACGTGTTAACTTAAAATTTATATTTACTCTGAAACAAGAGATGTATTTCTCCAATTTTAAATTATTTACGTTTAAGGAAAAACAACAGTAATCATAAATAACAAAGTAACAGATTGAAAGTCGGCACCGTGAAGCTGAGCTCCTGTATTGTTAAACGCTATCCAAAACTTTTAGACTTAAAGAAATAGCCTCATGTTTTACATATTTTAATAAGAGTTTGAAACTGTTGCTAAGTGGCTTTGACTGTAACACCAGGGAACTAGTAGCTTTGCACTGGGTTTTGTGCGGACCCCAGCCGTGTTCCCAGCCCCAGCCCATAGAAATAAGAAAACAAACCCACCAGGACCACAGGGAAGCTGCCTTAAACTGTGAGAGTGAAACCAGTGGTTTCTATTATCTTTCCAGAGGATCGCACGTTATTTCCTCTGGGACGCTCTCTTGGCGCCACGGAGGGGACAGCAGCTGCATTTTAAACGCCAAATTTCCCCGTTTGTTTTCCAAATGGACACAGTTTTCTTCCATGTTCCCTGTTGTCACGGAGGCCTATTTTTTAAAGAGTAGAGTTTAGTCCTGTTCATCGGGGTGTCTTCTATCCCATGAGGCCGTGTCGCCAGCGCTTCTGGCCCATCCCTGGTTCTGAGCACTGTGGGGCTTGGGGACTGTCCTCCATGCGGTGGCGTGTGGGCCACCAGGGGCTGCTCAGGGCTCCGTGTGGTTTCCGTGCTTCTGTAATTGGGTATCTTTCGTGAATTCCCAGCGTTTTCCCCCAAGGTGTGAGGCCCTAATGGAGTCTTTTCCTCTGGTTCCTGCAGTGTTTTCACAAATGGAAGATTATTTATTCCACCTGTAAAGATTATTATACCCAAATTCAGCCTGACGGAGTGAAACTGCGTGCTGGCCATGATTGGAGAGAAGGTCTTTCCTCTGGGAGGCGTTTGAAAGTAAGGCTCTGGCCCAGCTCTGGGGACCCGGACTCTGGACTCGTTCTGTGCCTTTCAGTGAGAATTTCCTGCCCGTCCAGCAAGGTCTGAAATGATTTCTCGTGAACTCTGATTTTAATTCTTCAGGCAGACAATAGTTCTGCAGTCTTTGGGCCATACTTATTTTTAACAGTTTCATTCATTCATTCAAAAAAGTTTAGCAAGCATCTGCCTCACCCTCGGCGTGGTGAATACAGCTAACAAGGCTGAGATGTGGTCTCCCCAATCCCCCGAGTCCCCCGTGCCCCTGCCGGGTGGCCAGTGATTAACATTCAGTTAGATGCTCAGGTGATGTAATGAGGCCTCTTGGGCAGGAGAATTCGGGGAGCCACGCAGGGGAGCTGGTGTCCGACTGGTGACGGGGCCCGTCACGGGGGGATGGAACCCTTGGATGGAGGAGATGGTGTGCTGCACTGGCCGAGCAGTGTTGGGGGCCCCACTGGCCTGGACCCCGAATTTGCAGTGGGACACGCTGCAGGGCTGTGGTTTCCTCCGACGCTCGGCAGCCTGGGACTAGGGAGGGGAAGATAGACAGACTCGTCCGTGGCCGAGGGTGGGGAGGACCAGCAGAGGAGGGGTTCGGTGTGTGCAGGTGGCTCTAGGGATGGCCCGGTGGTTTGGGAGTGGAGAGCCGTGAGGCTACAGGCTGTAGCGGGAGGTGAAGAAGACCTGGCCTTGGGAACACACGGAGTGATGAGAAGGCCCGGGTCTCGCCACGGGAGTGGGTGGGAAAGCGCAGGAGGACACAGACCTTCAAAGCTGGGAAGTCGGGTGATGTGGAGTGAGGCCGAAGGACCATTAGAAGCGTCGTCCTCAGGGACAGTTATGGTTCCGGGTGGCTGGCATTGGAGAGGAAGAGCAAATACATTCAGTCCCTTTTCACTTTTGTGTCAATTAACTCTTTCTCGGGGGTGAATTAAAACATAGAAGATCTATGGACAGTCAAGAGTTGTGATACCAACAATGACAACTGTTGTGTCTACTAGTGAGCAGGACATAACTGTTGGGACATTTAGAACAATGGGATACTCGCTAGCCTAGTGAGGATGGTGAATAACAGTGAACACCAGTGTTCCAGGGAGACCACTGTTCACATAATAAAAAGTCCTGTAAGTGCCCAGGTGACTTCAGGATGCAGTTATAAGTATTCGTGTTTCATCCTTAAAGAAATAGGGACAGTTGTCTGGAGCAGATAGGCTTGTGCATATTTTTGGAAGAAGCCAGAAACAGTAGTGGGATTAATCATAAGTATCACGTCTAAAATCACAAGTATCACATAGTGGTGAAAGGAAGAGGTGAAATCTTTGTGAGGGAGAAGCAAGCACGGAAGTAGGATATCTAGAGGGAAAATAGGACACTAGATCAATAAGCTCCTTTCTTTCTTCCCCTGGGCTTAAATCAGTTCTCTGTGGCTGAGTTTAGAAAAAGTACAGAGCTTGGAAATAAAGGAAATGCTTAGAAAGTTCAAATATTCAATAGTAAGCTTGAAAGGGTGATGTAATAGGCACATTACAGGTTTTTCTTTTTTATTATCAACGTACATGTTATCTTTGAACGGAACCGACAGCTAATAGCCAACATACGTTTGAGAAGTCGTTTGTGTCTATCTGTATTTACCATTCCTTAGATGTTAATATGGTTCAGTGGAGGTTTCTACTGAACCTTTTTCTTGTGTCCGTTAGAGACTTAGCCAAGTTCTCAGTGGTATTAAAATTGGCTGATTTATTGGATAGTTTTGAACTTTCTGGGATATATATATATATTCCAGAGAAACCGTTAAGATTGTGTGTGGGTCTCTGTGTGAGAGATTATTGCTGATCTCGGTGTTAGAGAAACGTGCTTTTCGCAGACGTGTGTTGCGTGCTGATTGCACGGTGGGCACCACGCTGTACGCGGGAGGCCCAGCCTGGTCCGCTCACCCCTGTTGAGCTTGTGGCCCCGCAGAGAAGGCAGAATCAAAAAGAATCACAGTGGAGGGCAGAGTGTGTAGGAGAGGAGCACACCCAGGTGTGGAGCCCAGTCTAGGAATAACCCAGAAGAGGTTCGTCTTGAGGACGGCAGATGAGTAGAGGTCGGGGTGTGCTGGGCTTGGGAGGAGGTGCTGGTGCACCCCTGAAAGCGGGCACCCCCCAGATTTGCACCCGGGTGCTTCTTTCGCCTCACCCTGGTCCAGCCCTGGTTGGGAAATGCAGTGTTATGGGTGATGCCTGGCCGTGAGGCTGGCCAGATGCGGTTCCGGAAAGGAGAGTCGTTAGCATGGGGAGGAATTGAAGAGGAAAGAGGCTGAATTTCCCACGTCCCGCAGCCCTGGGCTCTGTGCACCTGGCAGAGCTCTCTACCTGCTGGAAGAGAAGGGTGGTGAGCGGTCCCTGTCAAGTTCTGAGGCTCTGAGATACAACCATTTCCACCCTCAATGCTTGATTCAAGCTGCGTTCGTCAGACACAGGTTGGGCAGTGTTGGTGAACCTAAACTCTTCTGTCTGCTCTTTCACCATCTGTGGACTCTTCCAGTTGGAGGTCTTCCCTCTTTCATTCTGTGACACGAATTTTCATTATTTCTACCCGTATTTCTTCCTTTCTACTCCTAATTTAACTTATTTTGGGGATTCTTATTATCTGGTTGATGGCACTTCTGCTCATTTTTATTTCTTAACTTCTATATGTTCTATTATCATTTCCTGCTGCTTCCTGGGAGAGTTCCTCTATTTTATCTTCCAAACAATAATTTGTGCTTCTTTCTTTATTTCATATTTCCCTTATTTCTTTTGTAACGTTTTCCATGTTTATGTTAAGTGCCTGGTCCATGTGTCCCAGCACTTCTGCTTCCGGTGGAGTCTCCCAAGGCCCCACCCCCAGCGCCTTGCGGTCCAGCCTCCAGCACCTGAGCTCTGGGGGGAGGCTGTCCTCGCGGCCGCAGCCAGTCAGTCCTGCCGCCTCCCTGGGCCCCTCACTACCGAGGGTGTCTGCAGCTCCCTGGCTTGCTCCTGGGGACACTCGTGCCAGCTGTGAGCCCTCCAGGGATGGGCACCGATTGTCCCAAGGTGACAACAGGAGAGGAAGAAAGTTCCAAGCCCTGCTTCTCACCTGGAAGCCCTGTGTTCCACTCCCTGGGGCGTCTCACATTTGCCCCCTGTCTGGAAGTTCTTCATCTTGGTCCTACAGGGTGACCCGAGGCAGCAGGTCCAGGAGCTGCCCTTGTTAGAAACAGATGCTCAGGCCTCATGTTAGACTCACTGAATCAGAAACTCCAGGGCGGGGGGCCCAGCGCTGTGTGTGAGCCAGCCATCTGGTGGTTCCCTGCTCGCTGAGGTTGAGGGGTGCTCAGGGGAGGGAGGCTTGAGTCCTGTGGGTCCCACCTGTTCCCGGTGCCCTGCATCCTTCTCTCCTCTCCCTTCCTGTGCTCACTGCTGTCATTTGTGAGCACGTCGTACGCCCTGCGAGAGCTCTGCATCTCCTCCCGCAGGTGAGGTGCTTTTCCTCCATCACATGCCACCCACGATGGCCAGCCGCCTGTTGCTAAAACACTGTGCTTACCCCACATTTCCGTGCAAATCCCCACGCACTCCGACTAAATCGATGATAAGCTCCTCGCCCTAGAATTCCAGGCTCTGGGATTCAACGTTCAAGTTCCATTTCACCTAAGGGTGCATTTCACCCTTCAGTGACCGTCAATCCCCTGTGTTCTGGCTTTTTGCAGAGGCCCCTTCTGCTGCCCCAAAGGCTTCATCCCATCTTCACATGAGGAACTCCTACCTACCCTTGTACATTTCACCTTAGTGAAGCCTACAGTTGCCTTTAATCTTTCTCCTCTTAGAATGCTGAGATTTTGCCCTTCTCTGGTCATACTTGCCTTTTATAGGCTTTTACACACTTCTTGACTTTGGGGAAGCAGTGGCTTTCTTATTTCATATTTTTTACACAAGGCCATGCCCACCTCATCGTATGGTGCCTAACAGATGCTCAGCATTGAATGAATGGAACATTTTCTTAAATAAATGAATTATGAATTATACACGCCAAAATAGAGTGCAGAATAAAACGTAGACAAATATTAGTCTTTTAGTGCTTACAAAAAGGCATATTATTTGCTAATAAATGCCGGGTTGTTTTCCAAGTATCGTTATACCAATATAAGCCAATTTGTGTTCATTTTAACTGTTATTAGTTAAAATTAATTGAACACCAACCAACAGCTTAAATGTTCTCAGGGCCCTCTGAATACTTGTACATAATTAAAGATACACTTTAATTAAAAAATCTAAAAATGGAAAGCGAGCCTAGCCCTGGCAGAGCCGCTCCTGCAGGGCTCCGTTAGCCCGTTTTGGTTACGTTTGCTCTCAGAGCATCAGCTCTCCTGTGGTGCACATACCAGTCGCATTATGTACCGGGTGCCCCCAGCCTGATGTCATGGCTCTTAAGTCCCCAGCTCATTTTTTCTTTCTTTACTCAGAGATTATTTACAATGAATGGGCATCTTCTGGACAACTCAAAGGATTTGCAAGACAACCATTTTTACGTTGCGGCAGGACTGGAGGCCTTCCGGTATTTCCCTTCTTGGAAGTCCCCAAAGGTCCCCGGAGAAGTCTAACAGTGAGCACATTTCATTGCTTCCCTTCCTGCTTAGTAAACTTTGCCTTTCCCCCCCAGCTCCTCTCCCAAGTATGGTCAGTTTAGGTATCTGCTACTTTTCTGTAGTGAAACTTGATACTATCGTTTTATATATGATGCGTTTTTTTTGTTTGTTTTTTTTTAATACTTTCTTGGCTGCATCGTGCAGCATGTGGGATCTTAGCTCCCCGACCAGGGATCGAACCTGTGCCCCCTGCATTGGAAGCGTGGAGTCTTAACCACTGGACCGCCAGGGTAGTCCCTATGAGGCAGTTTTGAATTTTCAAAATCTTTGGCCTGGAGGAGCCCCTGCTGTTGGATAGAGCCACAAGGACAGTGAGATCCCGTATTGAGTCTTTCTCCGGGGTTCCTGGGGTCTCAGAGGTCAAGAGTCTAAACGTACAGGATAGAGCTGGCCCCAGGCCCCGGTCATGGTAGCCCACGCTCCATCTGGTGCAGTTTCGTTTTCTTAATTCGACTTGCTTTTCCTTATCTAAAACAGAGTGTGCAGGCTGGCAGTCTCTCCTGGTGAACAGAGCAGTGATTTTTGTAGTAGATCCTGGGCCTGCGTAACAGGGCACCCCCCGGTGTGTGCATCTGTGGATGTGAAGCAATGGCTGGGAGGAAGATGAGACGGTGGGGACTCTTGTCCCGTCCCCTGAGATAGTGCGCCGATTATCCCCGCACTCTCCGGCTTGCATCTAGGATAGGGCAGCCGAGTGCCAGTAGTGAAGGCATAGGGCTGTCCTGTATGCTCAGGCCTGGGGCATGCCCGGGGTTTTCCCCTGAGGTAGACGAACCCAGCATTTGCGCTCGGAGTTGCGTCCTGTGTCCTGCCCTGATGCTCACAGGACAGAGCAGGCTCTGTATGTGCAGAGAGCCCTTCTCATGGTTCCTGGTCCTTGAGGTCACGAGATGAGGTGGTCTGGTTCCATTCCCAGGGCAGACTTACACTTGACGCCTCCTTGGTTTTCCGTGTCTCACCCATCCTGCTTTTCAGGGTGTATTTGTATGAAAAACCTCAGTATTCCCAACTCCAAATATCTGTAGGTCTGTAGAGTCCACATCCCTTCCTCACTTTCCTGATGTGCTGGCCAGACACGGAGGCCTCTCTGTGAGACTCGGGCTCTTGGGGCCACAGCTCCAGATGAGCTCCTGAGTGCCTGACGCCAGGTGTCGGGGCCGGACCAGGCTCTGCGGAGGGTTGGGAAGAAGGCTGACCTGCCGGACTGAAGGTCTGCGGTTCACACTGATCCAGCTCCTCAGTTTTGGTCCCAAACGAAGGCCCTGGGATGAGGTCTGTGGTTGGGCTTGTTGCCTCTGGGTCAGCTGGGAAGGCGGGCATGGGGCACGGGAGGATAGGCCGGTGGTCAACAGATGCACTCTGCCAGGGTCCAGGCCTTGAGCTGCACGGGACTGGCCATCCCCACTTCTCCAGTGCCGGGGTGTCGGGCACTCGGGGGCGTGTACACACGAGCCCGAGTGTTCCTTCACACGACGGTTGGTACGTTTTTTTCTTTTCTTTTCTTTTAAAAAATTTTTGAATTTTATTTATTTTTTTTACATCTTTATTGGAGTAGAACTGCTTTACTATGGTGTGTTAGTTTCTGCTTTATAACAAAGTGAATCAGTTATACACATACACATGTCCCCATATCTCTTCCCTCTTGCGTCTCCCCTCAGTACGGTTTGTAAAGCGGGCACCGAGCACTGCTCCCCGTCTCCAGGTCTTGCTGAGACAACCAGTCTGGGGGATTTCAGCCCCGTGGCAGCTCAGCCCCCGGGGGTGCGTTTGACCCGCACTAATGTCGGGACTATCTGAGGGCTTGCAGGAGCCCTCCCTGTCGGGCTTCTCTGTCGTGCTCTTATGGGCACTGTGCTGAAAATGAGGTGTCAGTTTTCATCTCGCTGTGGGGCAGGCAGGTGGCTTCAGCCTCGCAGGTGGTAGGCCTCCACCCCACCCTGAGGTGCCCTGCAGGAGCTCGGGGTGCGTTTGGAGACTTGAGACGCCACCGGGGGAGCAGTGTCTGGGGGCCCTTATGCCTATTTTGGCTCCTGTGCTCTTAGGTTTTCTACTTTAAGGCTCCCTTCGCCCTGTTGACAGATGGTGACCCCCCAGCAGTGTGATATGCAGGCAGATGCGTAGGTTAGGGTCCTGCCCGTGCGCCTGGTGAGCGTGGATATTTCCTGACTTTGTTGACACCTTAGTCCGTTGCTGACGGTCCTGACAGCATGGCGGGTGGAGATATGGTGGGGCTGTCGGACTGAGTTGAACGGTTCTCTCTACTCTGTGTCCGCTGCTCCCTGCACGAGTTCCTCTGCCTTTCAGTGTGTTTTGTTTCTTCCCATCTTCTGTTCATGTGTTGAACCCTGACCTGAATCTGCTGGTTGCTTAAATAGCTTTCTCCCTCGCCAGAGAGGTTGGGCTTGGGGTGAGCAGAGTCGATGAGAGACTGACGTCCAGTCACCACACGGGAAGTAGACCAAGCAGGTGCCGGTCTGCTGGAGACCCACGTTGGGGAGGCCTTTCCAAACGTGCATGGCAGAGGTTGGAGTCGGTGAAGAATCAGAAACAGCACGTGGATCTGCATGGCTGTCAGGCACAGAAGGAGAACGAGAGCTCTGCGGTGGGGTAAGGAAGAGGATGGACTGGGTTTTGGATCGGATTTTGGTCTCAGTCCTTCTGCTGATCAGCTGCGGGGCGTTAAGTAAACCCTCATGTTTGGAGCCCGGGTTCTTTACCAGCCCAGGGGGAGCAGTAACGCTTGTTCTGCATGTCATCATGAGGGCTGTGTGACGAAACTGTGTTTGCAAACGTGATTAATCCACCGTCAAAAGCTTAAAAATGTTAGGGTTCCCCTCCTCGCCGCCCCAAGATCATATAGAAGCTTTGGGGCAGAGGTGCCTGTAAACGCATGGCCTTAGGTCAGACGCCCGCCTGCCTCCCGTCCCCCGTAAGTGAGGAGCCATTGGATTTTCAAGGGTTTCAGGGAAGAGCCGGGACCCAGGAGGCTCCAGTTGGGAGCCCTTGGGGACCAGTCCAGTCTGGCCAAAGGGGCAGACGCTCATGGCACAAGCATGTCTTCTCAGGCATCGGGGGTGTGTTCAAGGGCCATCTGGGGTCCACTTCACCTCCCCCCGCCACCTCCTAGCCCCAGACCTGCCTTCCAGCACCTACACTTGAACCTCTTCCCATTGTCACAGTCTTTGCCATTTACACACCACAGTCACACACACCGGATTACCTCTCCTTCTTTTAAGAAACACACTTTTTAAACCTTATTGTAGGTTTGATCTGTGAGAAATGTTCTTATAATGCAAAAGCACGTGTCAGCTACACTGGAGCCTGAGGCAAAAGGAAGAATCGATAATACTCATCCTGCTTTCATTTAAAATTTTTATATTTTGTTCATCGTGCATTACTTTTTGCATTTTGATTTTTCAAGTGCTGCATTCAAGTCGTGTTTATCTTGATGACCGGCTTGTTTGGTGTCCCCTTAAATTTTGCACCCAAGGCCAGTGTCTCACCTACCTCTCTTAGCCCCTTCCCTGCATCATTTAAATAAAGTTTAAAAATACTAAAAAAAATATATATATATATTTCAGGGAAGTAAAGTGAACAGACTTCCTTGGGGCCCTTTCTCCTGAGCCTGGGAGCCGCTGTTGATGTGGGCTTGTGTCCTCTGGGGACAGAAAGCGCCTTCCTCGTGGTCGGTGCCTCCTGAGGCTGACGCAGCAGTCGACATTTTTGTTCAGATGTTTTTGGCTGGGCTTCACACATTTCAAACTTGACTCTCTTTTGTTTTTCAGAAAGTATTCAGACATTGAGAAGTATTCGCGAAGAAAGAAAAAAGCGAGTCCTTGTTAAAAAGGGCCGATGACAGCCGTGGTCGACCCTGGTGTCTTTTGTATGGCCGATTCATTTTGCTGTGCAGTGGAGGCTAACGCAACATTGTAAAGCAATCATACTCCAATAAAAATTAATTTAAAAAAAAAAGGCCACACGACAGGCCGGCCCCGCCGTTGTAGAACGAGCTTCTCAGCACAGGCTCACTCCTGTGAATGAGCCGAACAAGGCATCAGGTGTATCCTTGGAGCTCAGAGTCTCCAGGGCTGGGAGGCACACCCAGGTGTTAGTGATGCAACCCAGCGAGTGTGGGGATAAAAAGACACACAGGTCTTCTGGCAGTGGTAGGAGCAAAAGGCCTGGCAGGAGCTGGGCGGAGATGTCAGGCAGACTTGGCAACTGGAGGAAGGTACAGAGGGGTGTGCTTGTGTCCGTCTGCACGCAGTCTGACATTGCAGCACAGAGCTCAGGCCGAGCAGGACAGGTAGAAACCAGACCTCGGCGGCTCCGAAGGGCCCTTATCACCTGTTTACATGATGAAAACATCCCAAACCAGCTTATAGAATCAGTACTTTAGCGGCTCTACTTGCGTGAATGTTCATTCAACAAAGCTGTTGAATGCGTACCATGTCCTTCCCGGCTTTCTAGGCCCGTCCTTCTAGAACTCACCGGCCTCCAGGCTCTCCAGGGTATCGATCTGTTCTTTTCCAACATCTGGCAAACAGCCTTTGGGTTTGCTTTCCTCCAGTTGCAGCCCAGATTTCTTACCCACCATTTATCACCTTCTTGCAAGGAGCTTTGGCTTCCTTACCCCTAGGGCCCACCTTGCATTCGCCTGGTGAAAGCCTGGTCTTGGAGCCCAGCCCCTCGCTCTGTCTGCACTTGCCCTGAAGGAGCTCAGAGTCCCTGCAGGGGATAACACAGCTGACCTGACCCTCTTCACACCGAATTCATGGCCACAATCCTTACCCAGCCGGCCTGCACCTAAAAAGCCTCACTACTAAAAAAAATACTTTTCTGAATAAGTTTTGCTAAATGTTGTTAGGGATTTTTGCACGTCTCTTTATAAGTGAGACTAGCTTAGGATACCTCTTTCTCTTGTTGTCTGGCTTTTGGTGTCAAGGTTTTTCTGAATTGATTCTGTTGTTATTTTGGTAGCTTCTTGAGCTCAATGATCATTTTATTTATTTTCGATTTTCTCTAAGGATTGCGTTTAGTGTTAAGTGTTTGTTGGATGAATGAATGAGGATCACTGAGAACACAAAAATGATAGACGTGATTCTGCCCTTGGGGTGCGCTCCATCTGGTGGGGACAGACATGTGGACTTATGTCATGACACAAATTTTGTATGAATGAGTCACGGGCATAGGATGATGGTTTGTAGGCTGGGGAGTGAGCCACACGTGGAGCTCAGCAAAAAGGTGCAGGTCGTGAAGTGTGATTCAGAGAAGGGGGCAGACAATCCCGGAAGGGAAAACGCCTGCATGAACGCACAGGGTTCTAGTCCCGCAGAGTTATTCTTTTCTGCCTTCCCCAGTGTTTTCATGTATAGTGTGGGCACTGAAGTTTGAATGATGACTTATTTAGCGTGAAGAGTACAAGCTTGAAATCCCATACTTTCATGGTTTTGGAAGCCTCTGAGCACACAGGTAACTGAATCCGTCTGCTGAACCTGTAGTGCAGGTTTATCGCTACCTGCTTGTGTTCTGTCCTCATTTCATGGTGGTGGGGTTTTGACTTTGGCTCCTTAGAGGTAGGGATGTAATTTTCTTTTCATTATAAGTTTAAAATTGGTCTAAAATGTGAGTGTGTTTGTTCCGATATTGTCTGCATTCCCTTTTCTCTTCTGGAAATGGATCACTGGAAAATTAATGGGTTTTGATGATGATATTTAATACTTTGGAGTCTAACAGAATGATCACAAACATGGCATAGACTGCAGTGTAAAGATGTGTTACTTTAGGAAGGTTAAGATCTATCGCTGAGATTCTCCTATGAAGTCAGTGTGACAAGAGCGTATAGCGGGTACAGCAAGCACATTTTGTTCTAGAAAACGGAAAGCCCTAGAAGAAAACAGAGGGCATTGACTTAACAAAGGTTGGTGTTCAGATACCTGTCAAGGGCTTTACGGTATCCGTCGTCCCTTATGTCAAGGTCTGTACGGTACGTGGATCTCAGAACTGAGCACTGGAGGAATCCTTGCCCCATTTGAGGACTGGGCTGCATTGCTGAGAACGGAAACTACTCCACAGGCCGGCCTCCTTTGTTTGGCTACAGAAGCCTGGATTTTAGGATTAGTCACGGCAAGTATATTACGACAAATATATTTGTTCCTTTACTTACTTGTTCCCAATTTTCCACGTCTAACTTATTAGACTTTCATCTATTTTCTGCGTGAACTACCTCAATATCCTTTTGGAAAGTGGGGGGAGGAAATTTAAAAATCAACCTGGAAACCCAGGACTGCCCCTCGAGGGAGACATTGCCCTGCAGCACGTGAGGGGCTGTCGTGGACCCTTGGTCATCTTTCCATTCTAAGGCTGTTAGGTGGGCAGAATAGCAGCTCTCTGTAAGATCGAGTGCTGAGTTTTCTTTTAAAAAATAAGTAGTGTTTTAAAACATTGTTAAAATTGAAGTATAGTTGATTTACAGTGTTGTGTTGCTTTCATGTATATAGCAAAGTGATTCAGTTATACATATATGTGGACATGTATATTCTTTTCAGATTATTTTCCGTTATAGGTTGTTACAAGATATTGAGTATAATTCCCTGTGCTGTACAGCAGGTCCTTGTTGTTTACCTATCATGTATATAGCAGTGTATATATGTTAATCCCAAACCCCTAATTTATCTCTGCTGCCCACTTACTATCCTCTTTGGTAACCATAAGTTTGTTTGCTGTGTCTGTGGGCCTATTTCTGTTTTGTAAATACATTGATTTGTATCATTTTTTAGATTCCACGTGTAAGTGACATCGTATGGTATTTGTCTTTCTCTGTCTGACTTACGTCACTTAGTATGATAATCTCTAGGTCCATCCGTGTTGCTGCAAATGGCAGTATTTCATTCCTTTTAATGGCTGAGTAGTATTCCATTGTATATATGTACCACATCTTCTTTATCCATTCACCTGTCAATCGATGGACACTTAGTTTGCTTCCTTGTCTTGGCTGTTGTGAACAGTGCTGAAAGTATCTTTTTGAATTAGAGTTTTGTCTGGATATATGCCCAGGAGTGGGACTGCAGGATCACATGGTCTAAATCTGCAAGCATTTTCTTAAATGTACTGACAGTATAAAGCAGAGACTCTGTCCTGACTCTTCTATGAACTGAACACAAATACACACAGAGCTTTTGACCTGCAGACTATCAGACTCGAATGGAGGCATCCGTTGATGCGTCTGGTGGTCCAGGAAACCTTCACGTGCTGGAGGTACAGCGATGAGCTGAGTGTGAGTTTCTGCGAGTGGCGAAGGCAGACTTGCCAGTGAACAGGGCACAGTGACTGTAACAGTCCTCACCGGGAAAATGGAATCTGTTCCCTGGCTCAGCCCAAGCCCACACGTCATCCTGGATTCCACCGGCATCAACCCCTCCCGCTTGCATAATTCCAGTAGGGCAGCAATCCCTCTGCTATTAAACTGCCCAACTTTCAGACGCACCTGTGTCTCTCCATCAGCACTGTGCAGAGTCAGGAAAACCACAATACCTGAGATGGGAAGTGGGATGCAGGTGGCAGGCTGGGAAGGCAGGCTGGGACCGTCATGAGGGCTGGAAGGGCAGGTGAGACACTTGGATTCATAGGGATCCTGACCTCAGCAAGGGAGTGAAATGAACAGATATGCCCTTGAGAGTCACTGCTCGTGATGGAATAAAATGTATGGACTGAAAACGGAGCCGGAATAGCAATAGCGGAGGAGAGGCCCGTCCTGAGGCCACTGCAACGCTCCCAGCGAGGGGCAGGTGGGGTGCAGTTGGGTTCAAGAGCTGCTGTGTGTTACTGATTCTGTGACAGGCATTTTCCCCATCTTTGAGGCTCTGAAATACGGGCACATCTTAGGCTGATGGCATCTTGGCCGTTGTGCTGCAGGTTCATCTGTTGTCACGGTGAACTTGGCCACAGCTGCTCACTTTACTGCCTCTCCAGTTGAGGAGGTGCATGGCTGACACTGCACATGGTGAGCTTGCTTGCTGTGTAAATGTCCTCGAAAGGATTTTGCTGTGATTAGGAATGGAAATGAAAGTTATTATATACGTATGGAAATTCATAAAGATAGAAACAGCAAGATGTGCTGTTATTTGTTATTAGTGGGGTATATTCTCCTTCAATTCCATATGTTTTTGCAGAACAACAGCCAGTTCTTTTATGGACCCACGAAAGGGAGATACCCACACATAGCGGAGCTATCAGCTTCAGTAACCTGTTACTGTGTAAATAGCCATCCTGGGGACTTCCCTGGTGGCACAGTGGTTAAGAATCTGCCTGCTGGGCTTCCCTGGTGGCACAGTGGTTGAGAGTCCGCCTGCTGATGCAGGGGACACGGGTTCGTGCCCCGGTCTGGGAAGATCCCACATGCCGCGGAGTGGCTGGGCCTGTGAGCCATGGCCACTGAGCCTGCGTGTCCTGAGCCTGTGCTCCACAATGGGAGAGGCCACAACAGTGAGAGGCCCACGTATCGCAAAAAAAAAAAAAGAATCCACCTGCCAATTCAGGGGACATGGGTTCGAGCCCTGGTCCGGGAAGATCCCACGTGCCGTGGAGCAACTAAACTCGTGTGCCACAACTGCTGAGCCTGTGCTCTAGAGCCTGGGAGCCACAGCTACTGAGCCCACGTGCCACAACTACTGAGCCTGCGCGCCTATAGCCTGTGCTCCGCAACAAGAGAAGCCCCCGATCACCACAACTAGAGAAAGCCTGCGTGCAACAATGAAGACCCAACGCAGCCAAAAATAAATAAAATAAAAAAAAAAAAAGAGCCATCCTCAAACCTAGGGCTGTAAAACAACAATGATTTGTTATTTCTCTAGGTTCTGTGGGTTGGCTGGGTGGCTTGGGCCAGTTCACCGGGTTACTTATGCAGCTGCATCTAGCTGGAGGATCCGCTGGGCTGGGTTGTGTAAGGCCATATCACCACATCTGGAAGCTGGTGCTGGTGGTCGGCACCTCTTGTTTTCCTCCAAGTGGTCTCAGGGTCCCAGGGGGTGGAGAAATAGGCTCTCCCTCGGTGGAGAAGTGCGGCCGGGTATTCACTTTTCATACTGCCTGTGCATCGGGGGAGGGGCTTCGTGGCCAGGGGCAGCCCACCACACTTGTTTGCGTTTTGTTGCTGAGATTGGTGCAGAGGGTTGCCTCCCGTGCTCCAGGCAAGAAAGCACCAGGCTCAAGGTGTGCAGAGGAGCTCGGAAGAGAATTCCAGGGATAATGGAGGAGCGCTCTTTCTGTCCCGTGGAAAAGCACAGGTGGCTTGGAGGCAGAAGTGGTTCAGAAGAGCCAGACTCAAGATGTAAAACCTTGGGAGGATGCAAGTCATTGATTTATTAACTGTCTCCCCTTCCTTTTTGCACAGGTGTGATATTGATAAATATCTATGTCTAAATAGTTCCAAAAGGCCTTTTTCAGGAAGCAGAGATAGAAGAAAGAACTTCTAGGTAATAAGGAAGCACCATGACGTGGTTTAAAGGGCAGGTTGATTTCTTTATTAGTGACACAGGAAATGACCACGTGTCTTACGATTCTTGGCATCTTGATTCGGTGAAATGGGAAGGAAAACGATGGGCAGGAGCACGGGTACGTCTAGATGGCGGTGGAGTGTGAGAAAGTGGAAAAGTCAGGGAGGACTCCAGGTTCCCCGGGGCGACACTGGTGGATGGTGGCGTCAGCAGCAGAGACCTGGGCCCCCGGGGAAGGTGGAGGAGGGTTTAGGTGTTGGTCCGTGTGTGTGAGGAGGTGCTCTGTGCTAGATTGGCACACTCGCCAAATGAGAGGCAAGGGGAGATGTGTGAGATGATATTCATGCAGAAAGGTTTTTGTTTTTGTTTTTTTGGAGCAGAGAAAGGTTCACTGCGGGGCCAAGCAAGGAGAATGGGTGGCCTGTGCTCAGAACCCCCCGAACTCCCAGAAAAGTGTTGTTGATGTCAAGTAGAATCCCGTATAATGTGTAGTAGAGGACAGCCCTGCTCCTGTATTTGTGTGGGATTATCACTGTGGATTCTTTAAAGAGTAAAAAGACGAACTTTCTCTGGATCTAACTGGATGCCAGTGGGTGGATCTTATCTACATATTATGATAACAGATTTTTTTTTTCTTAGTAAACCAGTGGCTCCCACCCAGGGAAAGCCCAGGCCTTAAGAGTAAGAGTTCTGGACTCTGACTTCCTCGGTTGGAATCCTGCCTCTGCTGAAGCTCTCAGGGTCTCTGTCAGTGAAACCTGGTTCCCCCCTTTTACTTCCTGTTTCCCCCCCACCAGGATTTCTGTCATCAGACTTGCCTCAGTGGGCATGAATTTCTAATTTAAGCTAATATAGACACCCTAACAGAGTTCTAAAAAAAATTGGAGTGTGAAGCTGTTTGCTTCTTACATCTAGATTTCCAGTGAGCACAGAATGAAAGATTTAATCTTGATTTCGCGGAACTTTAAATCACACTGATGAAAACGCCCGTTTCCAAGAAAATGGCAAAGAAATCATGTGGGTGCATTGTAACTGACGATTAGCACGCTTGAACCATATTTGGGAGGCAGTCTGCCTTGTTTGATTGGCTCAGTTCACTTTATTGGTTGATTCAAATATTTGAATGTTGGAAAACATGTCATTAGGAGGCTGCCAATGCCTTAAATGGTCCAGTTAACAGGAGCCATGACTCTTTGAGTCCAATGAAAGTAACTGAATGCAGCTACTCTTATTCGTTACATCAAATTCAGTTTTATAGCAACTGCATTGATGGTGCAGTTACCTTCCAAAGAGGGTATCTGTTACCTTCCAGAGAAGTTCAGGTTAATTTAATAAGTGCTTGAAATTGCATTCGTATATTAAAATGAACATTTTAGGGTGCAAGCCTCTGTAAAATGTCAGTAAATAGTTAATAAGCATTGTCTTTATATCATACCCACAATCAGAATGTTAATATTACCTACCTCTCTTCGGCTATGAAGCCCAAGGGTTGGTGGCAGACAGTAACGAAGTGAGATCAAGCGTCGGCACCCTAAGTGTGAGGGCGTGTGGGGTCTGACACCCACACTTCAGTAACCGGGTTGAGACTGTGAAGTTCAGTGTGAGGTAAATACTTTGGAACCGACGTTTGCAGGCTGGTGATGTCAAGTCCACACCACATCGCACAGCAGTCAGGCGGTGTTTGTCGTCATCTTCCAGCAGCCTGGAGATGCAACGGTCAGGTTCAAGTGTTAGCAAGTCTTCTATGTTAATAATTCTCAAAGCAGGGACTGGTTCATTGGTGGAAGACTTTGACCCGCTTTGGAGCCAGGCCGCTCCCTTGGGAGCCGGGGAAATGCCTTTTGCCAGCAGGTCTGTTGTTTTCTACCTGAGGATGGATTGACTCTGAACTGGCTTGTTATGTTCATCAATTAGACGCTGTCTGATTCATCCCAGGTTACCTTGGGAGGCTGCCTTTCATGTGCCGGAGCCAGATGACCTGTTACAGTGACATTAAAACAGCTGGATTGATTGACGGGGGATCTGGAGAAAAATATTTCTTAAAGCACCACAGAGAAATAAACCCAGTGTGCCTCAGGTATATTTTCCAAAAATACTTTTAATAGGAAGAAAGATGAAGGAAATTGAAAGGAAGTACTGTGGCCTTTGTAACTAGAGCCCACGATGATGTCAGAGGGGCTGGGGATGTGAGGATGGAGAGGAGGGGTCGGAGGCGTGATGCTCGTTTCCTCGTGTTGGAAAGCAGTGGATTCTGATTCCCGCTTATCTGCTGTTTTCCGAGAATGGCTGTAAATCCGTGTGGCTCTGACAATTAAAAGACACCAGAGTGTCCACACGTGCCAAGTGCCAGGCGTGTGAAGATGCAGGCCACCCTGCCTTGGTCCTTGGGGAGCTTTCGGGCAGAGAGAGAGAGTTACATAGTGGAAACTGCAGACCTGTGGCCGTGGAGCTGTGTACAGAGTGGGCTGGGAGTGGGGCTGGGTTTCTCTGTAGGGACAAGATGGCACTGAAGTTAGGATCCGCAGGTGAGTTTGCCAGACCCCAGAGGAGGGAGCCCTTCTGGAGAAACACAGGGATTTGGAAGTGCTGGCCTGTCGGGAAATAGCAAGGCGTGTGGGCCCGCAGGTAGGGGCCCCTGTGCCTGGGAGCGGTGCTGGGAGTTTGGGCTTCGTCCCGAGTGAAGCAGACCTGGAGGGCCTGCAGAGGAGGTGTGCATGCCGTCCCCTCCCAGACCTGTGGCCCTTCCCTGGAGACCCCCTCCTTGCCTCCCACTGGTCTACCACCATTTCCCCATGGCTCTCAGGACGCAGACCTGCCCACCCATCGCATTCGCCTCCAGCATTTCATGGAGTGCTTCTGTCTGCCCCGCCAGGTTCTAAAACCTTTACTGGGGTGAAGCTCTGCAGACCTCATGACCACCCCAAAGAGGCAGTATTATCAGTCCCACGTCATCGAGACGGCTTGGGACAGTGTGGTGGGGTGATGTGCCAGGTGCAGAGCCGCTGAGTGAGGGAGGGGACGGCGCTCAGCGTTGAGCACCTACTGTGTGCCAGGTCCAGGGTGGCCGGAGGGATTGTCTAAGAAAGTCTGAGACGCTGGGCCTTTGGGCAAGGCTGCTTCTTCCCCACCACCAAGTCCAGGATCCGAGCTCCACCCAGGCTCTTATGTCCCTTTCCAGTTCCCGTCACACACCTGTGCTGGGGATGAGCTGGGTGTGGGCCTGCATACGCTTCAGGTCCTGTGTGTCTCGTCCCACTCTGCTAGGTGCGGGTGGTCACACTTGCTAGGTATGTGGGTCTAGTCGTACACTTTGTAGGGTCTTAATGTATTTCTCAGGAGCTTATTTACACATTTTAAAGTGGAATTTGTGTAAATATTTTGTTTTCTTTCTATACTTTTTCCAACTTATAATTTGCTCTGTTTAAATAATTAAGATCATCTACTTAAATGTGAGTCATTTACAGCTGGTTTCAAAGGTGAGTAGGTTGGGCTTCCCTGGTGGTGCAGTGGTTGAGAGTCCGCCTGCCGATGCAGGGGACACGGGTTTGTGCCCTGGTCCGGGAGGATCCCACATGCCGCGGAGCGGCTGGCCCCGTGAGCTATGGCCGCTGAGCCTGCGCGTCCGGAGCCTGTGCTCCGCAAGGGGCGAGGCCACAACAGTGAGAGGCCCGCATACCGCAAAAACAAAAAAACAAAAACAAAGGTGAGTAGGTCAAGATTCATGCAGGAATGAAAGGGCGGTGCAGGGAGTTTGGTCAGAGCCGGCAGTTTGCTTGTCCTGCCGGTGACGTTGGCTGGAGGGACGAGGAGGACGGCCCCCGGAGAGGCTGGTGGTCCAGGTCACCAACCAGGCAGACAGTTGTTCTGGGATCCGGCTGTGACACCTGAGATGGGACACGAGTGTGTAGGATCCAGTCAGGGACACGTAACCTTCACCTAATTATGCAGAAACACCGAGCCAACCTCAGATTCTTCCTATGAAACAAAAGAAAACAGGCCTGTGTTCTTCAAAAATTCAGTGTCACACAAGACGAAGAAAGTCTGAGGACTGGGTCCAGGTAAAAGGGGATGAAGGGGACACGACACCTAAACACGGTGTGTGACCCTGGACTAGTCTGTGCTCGAGGGAAGGTCCACAAAGGATGCCGTTGCATGGAGACCAGATGGAGTATGGATGGCGGATTAGCTAGAAAGCCTGCGTCAAGGCCGATTTTTTGAATGGGGTGACCGTCCTGTGGTTCTGCAGGGGCGTCTGTCTCTGTTGTCAGAAAACGACCCGAAAGTGTAAATAGATCACGTGTCTTCAGTACTCAGTCTAAGGGACTTAGCCGTAAATGTGCGTGATTCATGCAACCTCCTCCTAGGTAGGTTAGAGAAAATACGTGTTTAATACAAACATGAAGGGAAGCTACACCTAGCAGCCCCTCACCTTTCCTTGTCTGGAGAATGCCAGATTTTCAACTGTTCTTTTCCTACTCTGTCTACATATTCCTGCTCAGTGCATTGAATCGGCAGACATTTACTGAGCAACTGTTACGATCACTTAATTGAACACACGTACATATCGAGAGCCAGCCGTTCGTTTAGGGCCAGGAATGTGCGGACGGTGGGCCTGGGTCCTGGAACTGCGTGTGGAGGTGTTACAGGACCCGGCAGGGGGGCCCTGCAGGTCAGGCGTGGATGGGGATTTGAAGGATGAGTCTTAGGTCAGGAGGCAGGGCAGGGGGGGAGTTCCAGGTGCAGCTGAGCTCTGTAGGAAGGCGTGGGGTGTGCAAAGCCTGCGGTGGAAGGGTGTGAGGAGTGGGCTATGCAGGCAGGTAGGCTTAGAGCTTGAAGGGCGTTGGAACATCCTCATAAAGTTGGGACCACTCCCTGAAGTGTTTGAAAGGTGGGTGTGATCAGGTTCACAGCAGCCCTGTTCACTTATGCATTCAGCAGGTACTTACTGAGTGCCTACTATGTGCCAGGCACTGTCCCAGGCTCTGGGATCCATTATGAGAAAAACAGACAAACACACACAACCCCTGCCCTCATGGAGAGTCTAATGCCTCATGGAGACAGGTGAACAATGAACGTATAAATAAATTATCTGTAGATTGAGTTAAGTGCTGGGGGAAAATGTGGAGAAGGGTAGGGAAGGGAACTTTTTTTTTTTTTAAGAAGAGGAGTCCAAGGCATTTTATGCTTCCATATTTTTTTCGTTGTCCTGTCGGCATACGATTCCTCTTGTCTGATGGATTGCTGAGGTCAGTGGTAGGGAAGAGCCCCGTTGTGAAAGGGGGACAGAACACTGGCGGGAGAGAGAACTGCTGCAAAGTGTCCCAGGGAACCAGTGAGTTAGTGCATCCTGCCAGGTCTAACTCTTGAAGGATGGCACCTTCTTTGTTAATTCAGAGACATTTAAAATGGAGGGAAATAGGGAGGGAGCCATCAGGGTGGCTCTCGCAGAGAAGGAGAGGTTTTAGCCAACGCTTGACAAGAGGCCAAACCCATGCCACTCTGTTTTCCCTGGATTTCACAGGAATGAGGTGTTTTAGAATCTTGCATTCCCTTCATGTGCTTGTTAGGCAAAGTATGAGATTAAACAATAAAACTGGTTTAATGACATGATGCCTGCCTTCACCTGCCGTCCTGCTCCCCCGGGGGTTCTTGTTTCCACATCTCCTGGGGTTACGGGAGCGCGTGGTCAAACTGCGATGGGTGTGGTTTGCTCTGTGCTCTCTGCACAGCATCCTCGCTGCTTTTGTGTCCTCGTAACGAGGCTGGGTAATATTTCCTTGTCACTGTCCTCTGAGTGCTGTTGCAGAGATAATAAAATAAATATATGGCCTCTTTATCTTAGAGGCCAAAGATACGGAAAATGCTTGTCACAAGGAGATGTGAGTAACACTGAGAAGAATCTAGTAGGTTTCCCGAATCCCAGCCCCCAGCTGCCTCTAAGGCACAAGCACCATCTATCATCTTCTGTTTCTAAAACCAGTCCCGCAAAGATCTTGTTTCCTATGTTCGTGAGCACGATTTCAACTTGCAGGAAAGCCTCCTAAAATAGGTAGAAAGATTTTGCTTGGCTCCTATATATGTGGTTGAAGGACTATTTTCACACTTTAATTTCCACGAGGAAAAAAAACCCCTAGTAGTTTGCATAATACACTATAATGCCATATATAAATGGCACAAGGTAGGTGTTTTTAGTTTGACATTTTCTTAAGTGACACAGAGAGCTCACAAGAAATATCTATTTATATAGTTTTGCCTGTATTCATTTCCAAATACTTCAGTAAAGATGGAAAAAGGGAGAACTAAAAAAGATGGCTTGTATATAAAGATGGGATATATCTGGGATAGAATTGGAATAGAATTGGGATGGTGCTAAGAATTAGTTCATCTTACACTGTGATCTAGTTATGCTTTGTTATTATAGTTTATAGATTTCTTTAGAAATCTAAGTTCCCCTCAATTGTAACCCAAAGACACCTGCCATGCATCAATTTTTTTATCAGAGATGCTCCGTCCTGCTCTGTGGTTCCGGCAGTGATAGTTTGGTGGTTGTTATGGAAGCGATTTTTATTAGGCTGTAAGGAGTATCTCTAAAGCCCCAGCGACCTCTGCAGACCTGCCTGTCTCCCTTCTAATGCAGACCCTCCTTTCCCAGGCACCACGCGGCCACCTTCATTTGGGAAGAGAAGAGCTTCCCTTCCTGGTGAGCTGCCCCCTGGGAGGAGGGAGGGGAGTATTTTTGCCACTTTACAGAAGAGAAATGGAGGCGACAGCCTGGTCCAGATGGTGCGAGAAGGGGGGCCTCTTGGAGGCACCTGGGTCCCATCCCACTGTTCACTCGAGGAGCGTGTGCTTTCCCTGGGCCTTCTCAAAATAACCGATTAGACTCACTGCACGCCTCCATCCCAACACGCTCTTTATTCTTCGTTTGTACCTTAGGAAAATCCCAAGGTGAAAGAAGCTCATAAATACGACAACGTTCCACCCAAAGCACTGGATTCTATTTTTTACGCCAAAGAAGGAAAGAAGAAACCAAAGGCAGAACCTTTCATCCACAGCGGGGCAGGTAATGTGAAATGCTGTGTCGCTGTCGGCAATTCGAAATGCTGCCGGGTCAGGAATCTGCTTTTCCAGACCAATTTCATCCTGCAAAGATATGACTTGTAACGATCTGATTTAAAAACCCGACTCGTAACTGTCTGATTTGTTAATGAATTGTTCGGCATGTAGGGCTGTGGTAGGGGGAGTAGAAGAGTAAAATTTCAGGGCTGAGGGCAATATGGGATTCTCCTACTAGGAAGCCCTCCAAGATAAACACAGGATTTAAAAGTAATTCTGGGGGCTTCCCTGGTGGCGCAGTGGTTGGGAGTCCGCTTGCCAATGCGGGGGACACGGGTTCGTGCCCCGGTCCGGGAAGATCCCGCATGCCGCGGAGCGGCTGGGCCCGTGAGCCATGGCCGCTGAGCCTGCACGTCCGGAGCCTGTGCTCCGCAACGGGAGAGGCCACAGCAGTGAGAGGCCTGCGTACCGCAAAAAAAAAAAAAAAAAGTAATTCTATCATCTCTATGGACCTCTGGGAGGGCATATTGTCCTTTAAGGACCAATGACACTGAAAACAACCAACAAACATATCAACCTTTTGAGGCAAACATGAACATAAAAGCCATCAGAACCCACTGTTTGTGTTTACTTTTTGAGTATGAGAGACATTTAAAAGATTGAACTTCAGAAGTGATTTTAAAACGAAATAATTTAAACTACACTCCTTGCAGTCCTACTCCTGTTCTTACTCCTATTGCTACTTCCAGTAGCATTCCTGTTACTACCATTATCGGTACGACTGTTACTACTACAGTTAGTGCTACTCTTCCTACTATTATTAGCTCTGACTGGGGGCCAGGCTCTGAAGGAGGTGCTTTCTGTGACTGTGTCATCTGCAGGTGTGATGGGTACCTACAAGACTTAAGTCCCCTGGTTGGTTGCGGAGCAGAGAGGGAGATGGCGGGAAGGAGGGCTTCCCTTGCCTTCTCCGCAGCATCTGACAAGTTTGCAAGTCATTTCTCTTAAGCTGTCTTCTCCCTCGGCTCTCAGTACCACACAGAACGACTCAGGTTTTCTTCTCTTTGCTCCCCGTTTCTTAGCTTCCTGTGTTTGCTTCAGGCTACAGAGTGGGGCGTTTCCCTAACGCTTTTCTCTGGCTTCTCCCCCTCTCCTGGCTCTCCCCATCCCATGACAAATGCGTCATCCTGCTGTGCACCAGGCGCTGGTCTGGACACGCAGGTGTTCAGGCATGTTCCTTTCATCCTCGGAGCTCGTGTCCTGGCAGGCGAGGCAGATGCGTGAGCACAGAGGCCACGCTGTTCTACTCCACCCTCACGGGGCTCATCACGGAGCCTACTGAACCTATACTACCTGAACTTCTGTAATATGTTAACAGTAATAGAAAATTTAATCACCGAGTAAAATGTCTTTCTTGGCAAAACATACCCTCCAGGAGTGGCCTGGGCTGCCGGGGAGAGCGTGGCCTGCTGGGACTCACATTCCAGCTGTGGCCCTCATGAGCCTGTGACCTGGGCACATTCCTTACCTGAAAACGGATGTCGTAGGTGTGTCTGAGGATTGCCATGAGTATTAATATCAAAGGCATAGGTAGAGGAGCCCCTGGGACACAGTGGGTGCCCGCCCTCTCCTCTCCTCTTCCATCCCTTATCCTCCAGCCCAGGGCTCGGGGGATGGTTCTTCCGGGACCGGGGCCGGGAAGGGCCAGAATGGACCCCGTGAGGGGTGGGGAGGTCCAGGACTCTTGACTGAGGAAAGGGATGGGCTGTGATCACATCTGTCTCCTTTTGGATGTTGAAGGAACCGGCTAGCCCACTTCTTTTTCCTCTGCTGTCACCTGTTGCTTCTGAGCGGGATGAGGATAAACTTTTCAGGAACCTTGGGATTTTATAAGCATTTACTATTGATACATCCAGCTGTAGTGCTAATTAGATGATTTTGTCTGTCAGCCAGGTTGAGTGGCTTGCAGTGTACAGATTCAACCCCTGTGTCGTTAAAGCCCGGTTCTTGGATATATTTTGAAGTAACGCATCTGTGTGTCCTTAAAATCTGATGTTGGTGTCTCGTGGTTGCTTTGCGTTTATTTCTAACTGAATGAACCGAGCGCACACTTGTCAGACGTTCACTGTATTTTGTCTCTGGCCTGAGTCCCATGGGGTTGGGACACCGGGATGACGGTGACTCCCGGGGTCTGAGACCTTTGTGGAGACAGTGCAGGTGTTGAGGGCCACTGAACCCAGCACCTCGACTGAAGCAAAATCAAGGGTGTTAGGGAAATGCAGGTGAGGGGATGTATGGGCCCCGGGGTCCCTCGGCCAGGCTGCCTGACAGTGACACAGGAAGCTCCAAGGATGCTGAGTTGTAACTCTGGTTTGGCTCAGAAAAGGTATAACGAACATCGGTTTGAAAACCCTGCCTGCATTATTTTTCTCCAGATGGTCACGTGTATGAAGCCCAGACTCCTAACAAGGAAACCCAAGGAGCACCAGAAGTTACGGGGGCCCCGGACGTGCATGTGGAGGTGCCTGTGGACAGGTGGGTGGCGGGCACCGCAGGACTGTGCCCACCTCCTTCTTACTGCTGCTCCGTCAGCCCTGCCTGCACCTTATCCCCAGCCCCTTCCCAGAGCTCTCCCTGGCCTCTAGAATGTTCTTTGTCCCCTGCACTTAGCTACTGCTCATCTTTTAGATCCTATGCTGTGCATTTTCTTGTCTGCCCGTCTTTCCCCCCAAGGCTCTTCTGCTACCAGGACCCTTCTTAGCACACGTCACAGTTTGTGACGGCACTGCAGCCTTATTTGGTTACTGTCCCTTTTCCGCGCTAAGCTGTAAGCTCCATAAGAAGGCCATGGTCTGTGCTGCTCACTTGTGTAGCCCCTGTTCCTAGCAGAGGTCCTGGCAGGTAGAAGGCTCTTAGGAATCACCGGTGGAAGGATGGGATGATGGTATAATCAGACCATGTGGTCGGGAATCATGCATCTGCCCCGTCCTAGCTTCCCGACCTCGGGCCTCAGTCTCCTTGTGCATGTGGCGGAGATGATGTCACCGTGCAGGTCAGCCTGGGCACCAAGTGAGGTGTTAGTGCCCAGTCCAGGGCCTGGCGCACAGTGGACCCTCTCTCTCTGTGTCCCTCCTCCTGGCCTCATGGAGGAGAGAGGTGGAGTCCTGCATGGGACGGGATGACTGGAGGGGAGAGGTGACGGGGAGAGGGGCTCACTTCGAGGCCTGGTGCCTGGACAGGAGCAGAAGCAAAGGGCCCCAGGCCTGAGTCTGAGGCCTG
>NW_020174434.1:2095798-2103283 GCF_003031525.2 Neophocaena asiaeorientalis asiaeorientalis | reverse complement strand
CCCCCCCCGCCCCCCCCCCAGTGCACCCAGGAGGCCTCCAGGGCCTCCGGGCCCCAATCCTGGGCCTCAAAGGGGAGTCTGTGCCGAAATGCATGACTTTGCCTCTGGTATCTACCTGGAGGCATTAAAGGTCCATTTCCAATTATAGGCTTTTGAGAAAATAATTTATATTCTGTATAAGGTCAGTATTAACATTTGAGTCCCATTTTTGTTCCTCTTAAATAAAGTGGGTCCCAGCCCTGTGCTTGCCCCGAATCCCAGGAACCAGCGAGCTTTCCTGCTCCGCTTTCAGTACTAATCACTTTTAACCTTGTCATTTATTTTTAACTTCTGCAATTTTTTCCCTGTGGTATATTTTTAAAATGTCATAACTCTGTCTTAATGTAGTAGCCTTCCACTTCCTCTTGACATTTTGAACACTTTTCTCATATGTCCTGTTGTATTCCCTAAATTACTAGTAATATTATTCTTTTCCTCGACATGACAAAAAAATGACCCAAAGATTTGGTCTTCTCTTAAAACCCAAACTAACAGTTTAAATATTTTTATTGCATACTTAAGAATTTTATAGTAATAATATTAAGATATTTTAGGCAGTTACTTTTTTATACCAAATTTATCATCCACACTCCCACCTCCAACATGAATTATTGTTATTGATCTATTATTGTGTGTTTTCTGGGCTGCACGCTGAGAGTGTTTGGCACAGTTTTAAATGGAGGCAAAGTCCTCCATTTGTGTGTCAAATAGTGTGTCCATACTGTTTGGGAACAGTAAACGTAAATTTCTGTTGCTCCCGTATTTGAGTTCCATTGTGTTCGAGGCTGTGGAGTGAGATGGATTTCCCCAGACTGGTGTGTAGTCTGATGGGGGGAAGCGGTGTCCACACCACACGACAGGGGCTGCACACCTGGAGAACTGCACGAGAGGCGTTGGCCTTCATTTGTGTTCTGGTGCTAAGCTCTTGGAGCCACCGGTCTCCTTGTGGAAGGAGGGGAGGGTACTTGTTTTCATGCCCTTAGGATTTTCTGGTTCATAATGAAGAACGGTTGGCCTTTATATTAAACTATTTGATTATGATGGTGCCTTTTATCATAACCTGGAACGCTTTTCTCATGCTTTTGAGTGACTCGCTTTAAGCTGTGGGCGTCTCATCATTCCCTGAATGGCTGGTGGCTGCAGCATTGCGCTTTCTCCACTTCTGTGTTGCCGGAAGGGCAAAATGTTACAAAATATAACATCCCAACTAGTCAATTTATGAATTTGGAGTCAAACTGAGATGGACTAAGGGAACCTCAAGAATGAGGACCCCTCCGGGTCCAAGGGGGCAGGTGTGGTTTGTTCAGCCTGTTGGTAGCTGATGACGCCTGTGAATAACAGGGTCGAGGCCACTCAGACCGTCCTGCAGCAGCAGCGGCCTGCGACACTGCACTTCCGCTGCCGAGTGAAGGTTGAAGTTGAGGCTCGGAGGAGTGTGGAAGGTGGGCTGTCCCTTGTTTCTGCCGGGTGCCATCGTGTAACATCCGCTTTTTTTGTGATGGTGAGCGAGGCTGACTGTGGCCTCTTAACCTTTCCTTCACTCCAGTGCCTAGAAGCTTCCCCCCAGGACTTCTGAGTCGGTCAGGAACTCCTTGGAGCTGTGCAGAGAGGGCAGGGCACTGCGTTGGAGCGTGGGGCAGGGGTGTCGGGTGCTCGGTGGTAAGGAGACGTCATCAGCTGTTTAGAGTGTTGGTCTTCCTGACGGTCCAGGAGGGCTGTTAAGCTGCCTTTAGACCTGCGCTCTGATTCCTAAGATGCTCCCACTTTTCTGGCTCTGCCTCCCGATCGTTTTCTTTTTAATTTACCCACAGAGCGATGCATACTTCCAACCAGACGTGTTACTTTTTCTGTCCTCCTACGTCAGCCACTTGGTTTTCCACCACCTGACACCTTTGCAGTTGATTTCAGAGAGCCGCTCATTTTCCTGCATATGTTGGAAGGTGCGTGCTTACATTCCAGGGCCTCTGGTCGTAAAAGCTTATTCTGGAGAACAAACTTGACATTGAGACCCTCATAGAATTCTGTTGACACCCATCTTTGGCTCATGAGAGAATCAAGATCGAGGTGCTGGGTGAGAGAAGCTGTGCTCTGAGTTAATGGAGTGATTTCAGTGCCTGTATCATGAATGGGGAAGCTCAAGCCACTGAACCCTGTTTGTCCTGAACCAAGTGGTTCCTGAACAGGACGAAAGGCTAAGCTGTGGAAAATATAATGAAAGTGAAAGGGAGAGAATGCCAGGGATTGGGACTCTGGCTGTGGCCTGACATTAGAAAGCGTTTTACTGATGGTCAACCATGGTGACAGGGACTATGGTCCATGGGCGTTAGTCACCTTTCTCCTCTTCTATGCTGCACTGTCTCCTTTTGAGTTTTCACTTTTAAGAAATTATGATTTACTTTCAGTGCCTCGTTTCTCATTGGCTTTAGTAGCGGTTAATGTATCCCCTTGCCATCCACCGCCCCCTCCAACCTTTCTCTGTCCGAGCTTGAGTGGAGGACAAGGGTGATTGAGTTAACTGTCTGCTTTATCAGCCTCGATTCTCCCAGAGTGCTGACTTCTTACACCAGCTTCTATTTTAAAGTCCTGACTTATTATACCTCAACGTTAAGGAAATGTTAGCACTTGTAATATGCACAAAAGTGACATCCAGATATTAAGACATTGATGTTGAAGTTCTGTCTGATTTAAGGACTACATTTGTCACAAAGTAATGTCTTCTGCCAGATTTAAGATTATATTTATTTAATATTTTTTAATTAATTAATTTATTTGTTTTTGGCTGCATTGGGTCTCCATTGCTGCGCGCGGGCTTTCTCTAGTTGCGCCGAGCTGGGGCTTCTCTTGTTGCGGAGCACGGGCTCTAGGTGCATGGGCTTCAGTAGCTGTGGCGCGCGGACTTCAGTAGTTGTGGCGCGTGGGCTTAGTTGCTCTGCGGCACGTGGGGTCTTCCCGGACCAGCGCTCGAACCCGTGTCCCCTGCATTGGCAGGCGGATTCTTGACCACTGCACCATCAGGGAAGCCCCCTATTTTTATTTTTATAAGTACTTTAAAAAGAGAAAAATGCCCAGAATTGCAGTCTCTGTTTAGCCGGGACCCTGACCTTTGATTCCTTTTGGGGGAAATAGTTCAGCATCTCTCCACACATGCTCAGCTCTATTTTAGCAGAGTAGCTTGACGATATCATTTTGCAGCAGGCAATAAGCAGGTGTATAAACCCCAGGTCTGCAGTTGATGCATGAGAAGGCTGGACTGAAATCACAGTGGGCTGAGTCCAGGTCTGACCTCTGCTGAAATTCACTTATTTTCAGGGAGTCCCAGAGAGTCCGGCGAGAGGGCCTTTCCTTAGATTCTCCAGCAGCTACCAGAGTGGTCACCCTCCACTGCACTTCCCGTAGTTCACTTCACTCCAGAGATAAGCTAAGAAGAAGACACTAACTGCAGTAAAACCAAACTAATGTGGACTAATTAGGAGAAGGTTCCTCTGAATCTGTGTAATCTCTGAATTGTTTAATTAGAGAAAACATAACGCAGCTTTAAAGCTTTGTTACTTTCAGCTGCAGAGTGGCTCAGACTGACCTCATATCTGCCCTTGGGGTTCCCACATTAATGAATAAACAAAAAGTGTAATTACCACTATTAGGATGCCTTTAGCTGCAAAGAACAGAAAACCTAAGGAGAAGTGGCTTAAACAATAGGCGACTCTAACCACGCATGTACTAGAGGTCTAGAGATTCCCGGCAAAAGCTGCAAAGGTTCCAGAGTTGCAGCCCAGCGGCTTGTGGGGTCACTGAGGGCTCGTCTTCCCAGGGCTCCACTGCCTTCCTCAGCACGTTGACTTTCGGCCTCGGGCTTGTTTCCTTAAGACGTTACTTAGGCTCTGGGCGAGATGCGTGAACATCCACAAGAAGGAGAGAGAGACCGTTTCCTTCCCCGAGACTTTTGCAAATAGTGAGAAGAGTCTTTACTACATACTGCTGAATCAGTGAACGAGTCAGCGATCCGCATCACATCATTTATTCTGTGAAAGAATGTGCTTTGAACTTCTCCTGAAGTGCAGTTTGATCAGCCCCAGCGAGCTTTCTTCGTCACGGCTCCTTCTCTGCGTAGACCATAGGGAGAGAACGCTCGTGCAGTCGGGGTCTGAGTTCTCAGGAGGTTTGGGTGACTGAGGTCTGGGCCAGTGGGATCGACTGTATTGAGCACACTTGTCTACACAGCCGCAGAGCTCGGCGCCGCACATTCGGGGGTCAGCTGGCAGGAGCCGTCGGGTCCTTGGGGCTTGTCGCTAACATCAATTCTGGTCACTCGGTAAGAGCTGGCTTCTCCACCCACTTTAGCTCAGGTGTAGCTACGCGACCTGCCGTCACTGATGACGGGTGACACTTCCAGGCAGAGGCATTAAGAGCCAGCGTGGACTTGGCCACGTGCCTTCTTTGACTCTGAGGTCGAGGAAACAGCAGGACTCGGAGTCTCCTGGGTGACTGATGAACGGGAGGCCTTCACCAGCCCACCTGTTCCCACTGACACAGGCACGTGATTGAAGTAGCCCCCGTGGGCACCTTGATTTTGGCCCCAGAACCACACGATTTTCCCCCGGTGTGGAGAAAGGTTCCCAGGACACCAAGTATGATAGCTCGTTGCCTTTTGCCAGCAAGTTATGACAACCGGGAGATTATCCACAAGGGGAGTGCGCACACGGCCAGGGGCAGTGGGACCAGCCAGGCCGTGGCGGTGCCCCTTGGGCCCAGAGGAAGAGGGTGCTACTCAGGTCCCCAGGGGTGCGCTGAGAAGTACAGAGGTGTCTGCAGTGACCACTCTCTCTGTTTTACCCAAAAGGGATTTATAGCGTCTCAAAGTTTTCTCCAACAGTTTTATTAAACAGGTTTGTTACCAAAAGTGGCGTCCGGCTGTTTGCTGCTCAAAAGCCAATACTCGAGGGCAAAGTTGGTGGAAAGGGAAGTTTACTTTATTCTGGAGGCCGGCAACTGGGGGTGGGCGGTGGGAGGCTGGACTCGTGTCTAAAGGCCGATTCCCGCACCGCTCACAATCAGGGGGCAAGAGCTTTTACAGGCGGAGGGAGGGGGCTTCCTGCAGGAACAGCACAGTCGGCTCTGACGGCCGTCTTGAAATCGGTCACTGGTGCTCTGACCAGCGTCATCTTGACTGTCTTAAGCACAGTTAGTCTGCAGTTCCAGGGTCGGTTTGTTCCCATTTCTTTGAGGCCAAGTCTCAGAATTGTGGCAGCTTGTGTCATGGCTACAGCCTGGTCATCGTGGAGTTCACTTCTCCCACCTGGTGGGGTTTTCAGTGTCTACAAGACAGCTCCCAGGACATGGCTCAGATTATTATCTATAGCCCTTGAGGAGGGACTAAAGGTCCTTGACTCTGCTAATGACTAAACTATTATTATTTTGTCCTGTTTGTTTTCCTTTGCTTTGCATTTTCTCACTTCTCTGGTTAAAGTTATTCTTTGGCTAGAGTTTTCCTGCAGACAAGGCAGCTGGAGGACACGGACGGGGAAAGACTATAGGGTCCCGCTCCGTTTCAGGCTGGCCCTTGGTTGGAGGAACCAAAGGTAAAAATGCAGAGCAGACTCAGCCTTGGACTTGAAGTAACCACTGTGGAAAAACTGGTGACTTTTCAGCTTTACCTGTAGAAATGGTCAGAAAGTCACGTGGCTTCACGCGCTCTTTGCTTCTTTAAAGGACTTTGACACAGGTTGACTGCGACTAAATCTAACACATGGCGCATTTTCTTCCCAGAAACCAGCCGAGATAGTGAAAGAAGAGACACAGAGTCACATGCCTAATTTTGAAAGCAACAAGGTGAGTTAATTCTACTTTTATTTTGTACTTGACGGCTCGAGGCTAAGGCGCCTTTTTATCCTTTTAACATGTTGGGTGGAGCTCTTGTTTGATGGAGAAGGGGTCAGAGAGCCAAGTCATTCCAGGATACGAATCAGCACAGGGTTGGACCAGAGTGTTCCTCTTCTGCAGGCTGCACCTCACATCAGGTCTCTTGTGTGCCAGAAATTACAGTAGTTTTCATGGCTTCTACACTAGTCTTTGCCACCTTTTACTGTACTTCCAGTCACAGACTGAAAAGCTCTTCTTTCCAACATCTTTCAAGATATAGTTTTAGAGGGGGAGGAAGGAGAGGAAGGAAGGACAGGGGAACCATGGCAGCAGGCGTGGGGAGGCTCTGTTGTCCCGGATACCTTGGACATTGGTTTTGTGGGTAGTCAGTGTTGTGTAAACGGCACGTCTTGGCTGCGGACATGTGCAGCACATGCTCTGTAGATGGCAGCATGAGCTAGTGCAGAACGCGCTGTGTGGTTTGTGTTTGTCCAGTTGCTTTACATGTGCCGTCAACGCGGGAAGCATGTCTTTCCATGGCACGTGATGAGATTACGAGACTAATCTGTATAAAATATGTGTATTGGGAAAATAAAATTTACTTTAAATTCTTTAGTTGAGGGATATTTCACAACTAAAACTTGTATACTTTTAAGGTACACAATTTGATATACGTATCCATTGTGAGATAAGCGCCGTAATCAAGCTAATTAACATAGCCGTGTGTGTGTGTGTGTGTGTGTGTGTGTGTGTGTGTGTGTGGTGAAAACATTCAAGACAAAATTTACTTTAAATATACAATTCGTGTAGCTAAGAAGCAGACTTTTGGGAGCTTGTTTTTAAAATTCTGTCTCTGGATTTTCTTTTCAAGGTGGTTTCTTGCTTTTAGATTTTTGGCTCCAGGCAGGAGGTCATGTAACAAATCTGGGCTATTGAGTCTGTTCTGATGACAGACTATGAAGAAGTCTGTGGATGTGATGGCGTTGCAAGTGAGCCTGTCCTGCTCTGAGACGTGCCCCGCAGCATCCTGGCTCCGCGTTTAAAAAGAGGGAGCAGAGTCGGCTCCTGGGTCTTGCCCACCTTGGAAAGGGGGTTTGTGGGAAAGGACGTGGGTCCTTAGGAAGTTTGTTCGGGTTTTTCAACATGAAAGGAGTTTATGATCTGAAACAGACAGTTAGAGGAAATAATCTTTCAAATGATTCTCTTTCCTTCCTTATAGTCTTAAATATTTCTGACCTGGAGGAAGTGTTCAGGGAGAGGTACACTCTCTGTGTCTGGATGGTTAGGGAAGCCTTTCAAATGTGGAGGGACAAAAGGATGTTCACGGCGGCTGACGAGTGTAAGACCGTGTCTGCGGGTGGGAAGACGGTGGTCCCGGGGCACTGGGTGTCGAGGGGCCAAAGGTCACCTGCTTGCTTCGGGGCCGTGGACGAAAGGGTGCTGTTACAATTCAGCCATGGAGTAGCCGAATGCCACGTTTTTTTTTTTCTTTTTTTCTTTTTTTTTTTTTTTTTTCGTTTCGCGGGCCTCTCCCTGTTGTGGCCTCTCCCGTTGCGGAGCACAGGCTCCAGACGCGCAGGCTAAGCGGCC